>NC_143029.1:84492500-84755000 GCF_057628025.1 Oncorhynchus mykiss | reverse complement strand
ATTACTACCACCACCAGTACTGCTACTACTACTACTACTACTACCACTACTACGACCACCACCACCACTACCACCAGACTTACTTCTTGATGTCCTTGCTACCGGCCCAGTACCCTCCGACAGCCACCGTCCCGACAGCCATGAGGAAGATGATAACCATGTTGTAGTCCAGGACGGGCTCCTTGGGCGCGTACATGGCCACCTCTCTGCCCTGTCCAAACATCTGCAGGGAACAGGAAACACAGCATTTGGGTAAATTGACTAATTAACTGATTTGTTGATCTTTGTTAGTAATGTTACAAACATAAATTTTCTTTGAACAGGGTCTCGTTTCATCAGGGTGGCAGATATAAAATGTCACGAATAGAGATGCTGACATGATTCCTGTAGCCTCAATACTTACGCTACACGTCAGAGAGGCATCTCTGTTCTATATGATATAGTTCTGAATGTTCCACAGCGTATCGTGTGTCCTACTGAACAGTGTGGTTGTAAGGGTTGCAAAATTCCAGTAACGTTTCCCAAAAACTCCCAGGTAGTCCAGAAATCCTCTTGGAAGATTCTGAAATTCCTGCTTATTCATTATTTTTTCCCCGGATAATCTTCTAGCCAGGGATTTCAGGAAAAGCTGGGAATTTGGGGAAAGTTACCAGAATTTTACAAGATGTTGGTCTCTCCTCTGCTCTCACCTTCCTAATGTCCAGCATGTCAGTGTAGCTGAGCAATGCAACAGGGATGTCAATCTCCTCATACTGACTCTTGTTTCCTGCCGGTGGGGTCTGTGATTGGAAAAACAGAAATTACAATTGGCAAACTCTGACTGTACAGAAATGATTTAGAAAATCTATATTCAATCTATTATTTATACACTACAGCTGTAGGATCTTAATTTGATCACCCTGTTGCAGGAGAACTATCCTACAATGCAGGAAATGTAAAACATTTGAGTTTTAAAAACGCTTCTGAAGTTTCAGACTTGATTTTCCTTTATTAAACATTTATTAATACCTACAAAAATGTCCATAAATTATAATCCACATAATAATTCACATTTCCTGTTGCTGCAGGATTATTTTCCTGTTATAGCAAACTGGCTCAAATTAAGATCCTACACACGATGACCTACACTGTGTATACCAAACATTAGGAATACCTTCCTAATATTGAGTTTTCCCTCAGAACCAGTGGAGGCTGCTGAGGGAACCATTGCTGAGGGAACCATTTTACTCATTCTGCTCCAGCCATCACCACGAGCCCATCCTCCCCAATTTTGGTGCCACCAACCTCCTGTGCCCAGAACAGCCTCAATTCGTTGGGGCGTGGACTCTACAAGGTGTCGAACGCGTTCCACAGGGATGCTGGCCCATGTTGACTCCAATGCTTCCCATTGTTGTCTCAAGTTGGCTGGATGTCCTTTGGGTGGTGGACCATTCATGACACACACAGGAAACTGTTGAGCGTTCTTGACACAAACTGGTGCGCCTGGCAGCTACTACCATATGACGTTCAAAGGACACTTAAATATTTTGTCTTGCCTATTCACCCTCTGAATGGCACACATACATAATCCATGTATCAATTGTCTCAAGGCTTAAAAATCCTTCTTTAACCCATCTCCTCCCCTTCTTCTAAGCTGGTTGAAGTGGATTTAACAAGTAACATCAATAAGGGATCATAGCCTTCATCTGGATTCACCTGGTCAGTCTATGTCATGGAAAGAGCAGGTGTCCTTAATATTTTCTACACTCAGTGTATATAACCTGTTTACGACAGGTGTGTTCCAATGCTCTTAGTCTGCTTCTTTCCTTCTGAGGCTTTTACAACAGCACTAGTGAAGATAAGAGGGAACAGGAGATGGCTAAAGTACATAGACAGGTCTGGGACCAACAGGCTAATATGATAGGACATAGGCTGGTAAGAGTCGAGTTGTCTTTGATATGAATTATATGGGTTGACTCTTACCAGTCTGTCTTTGCTGACGATGAGCAGGCCTTTAGCTCCATTGAGCTGAGCCAGGCGGACCTTCTCATAGAAGGTGCAGTTCCCCCGCATCACCATGGGGATACGATTGGGGAAGCCACCATCGGGGACGTCTGATGGGAAACACAGGACTGACGGTGTCAGGTCATAGGTCTCCAGACGAGACTAGTGGAGGCATAAAGGACGATTGGTTAATAATGGGTTTCATCGTGCACACACACCACACACCAGCATTCTGATAAACTTGTCAGGGCAGAGAGCACAGACACACACACACACACACACACCTTTGTTAGACATCTCTCAAGAAGTGACAATGACAGCCGTTTACTCCACTTACTGCTTTGTTGAGGTCCCGAGGTAGACGAGCCCACTGGGAGTTGAAGAAGATGCAGTAATCCTTTCCTTTGCCTTGACCCTTGTCACTGAAATGGGCCATCCCATATTCCCCCACAACCTGGCAAGAGATAATTATAACGTGTATAATAGATAAAAGCCTAAGTGCCTCGAAGAGGGGTGAGAGCAATAGACAGAGATGCAACAGTGGCCAGAATAACTTGAGATATTTAATAGACTGGTCAACTGACTCTATGAGAGTGTGCAGTACTACATCTTTCCACCAGCTAGTCAGCTTTACACTGATGCACAAGCTTTAACTAGACATTTCCAAAATTGACAATACCAGGGAGCACGATATTCATCTTAGACCACATTGATACATAAAAAATGATCAAAGCCATGTTACAGAATGATGTACAGAGGATATTACTTGCAGATGGGCCCTATAGCTACGACTATTCTCAGCGCCCTAATAGGTTGTGTTCTCCGCAAGCTAACAGTCATGTAGCATGCAGGCTAACTGTTAATTATCTCGACAACAAAATACAACAAGTACTGTTAAACGTTGGATCGGACACATGCGACTTGTTTTACAGATGAATGCCACATTATTTTTTGGGTAAATAGACATGCGACCATCTCACCTGTTTTAAGAGAAAATATGCCCAAACCAGGTTTAGCAAAGCCTTCATGATGCTTGCTTGTTGTCTTCCCATCAACCGCACTGCTCTGCTCTCACCGTGCGGTCACCAGCTGTTTTCACAGCTCTCGCCCACATTCTACAGTGCATTTGCCATTGGTTTATTTTTTAACCAGCACTGAAGTACACGAATTATGATTGGTTTACATGATGTCAATCAAACATATCAATAAATTCCAGAGGTTTTCTGTCAGCTTCTATAATTTAGGGGTCAGCATACTAGATAACATAATTAGGCGGGTGCTTACATTTGTCCTATTTCACTCATGTACATGTGTGAATTGGAAATATATATTTTTTGTATATCCCACTCCCCCTGAGACTCACTTGGAGAGTGGGGTCAGAGCCAGGGATTAGCCATTATTGACCACGACCATGAATCAATTAGTGCCTTGCTCATGGGCACATCAGACTAGGTGAAAAAGCCGCTTGGGGATTTGAACCAGCGACTTTTCGGTTACTGGACCAACGCTTAGGGTTGCCAACTGTCCCGTATTTGCCAGGATGTCCCTTATATTGGGCTAAATTGGTTTGTCCCATACGGGACCTCCCTTGTCCGGTATATTCATCCAATCACAGTGTAGCGTAAACGCGCCAAATTCCTACCAAAGTCATTTCTGTTGTTCGGTCGGTTTGGCATATCAAGTAAATATGGATAAACATGCAAAAAAAAGAGAAAAGACTGTGCAGCTACAACAAACAATGGGAAGCAAAAAATAGAAGTGGGTTAAGCCCGTCAGTGGTGACTCGACGAAAGCTTTCTGTACTTTATGCGGTCGGGAATTCTCAATAGGCAATGGAGGGGAGAATGACCTAAATCAGCATGCATCCACAGAAATGCACAAGGCCACGCAAGCTAAAGGTGCCAATAATATCAGTGCATTCTTCGTAACGTCTACTGTGGAAAATAACAACATCGCGGAAAGTGAAGCCTCGTATGTGTACCAGACGGTTAAACACGGACTCAGCTACAACAGCACCGACTGTCTTGTTAAGCTCAAAGGTGCTTTGTTTCATGACTCAAATGTTGTGAAGAAGATGCACTTGGGAAGAACGAAAGCGGAGATGATTACAATGAATGTTTTTGGACCAAATACAGTGCGGGATATTTTGGATGATCTGTCCCCGACCGAAGGTGCGACCGTGTATTTCTCAGTTGCCAGGGATGCCTCAAACAAGGGAAATAGAAAAATGTTTCCATTGTGCGCGAGATATTTCTCTGATGGAGTGTGCAAGTTACTTGACTTTTATGAAGACAATGATGAAACTGCAAATGGCACCAATCAAGCTCTGATGAACTGTCTGGAAAAGCATGAACTGGATATTAGACACATCACAGCCCTATGCAGCAGATAATGCCAATGTCAACTTTGGAAAACACCTCTCCGTTTACCAGTTATTGAGCAGTGACCACAATCGCATTCTGAAAGCTAATTGCCCAGCTCACATAGCTCATAATGCCCGCAAGCACACCTGCGAGCCACTAAGTTGCCTTGCTAGCTAAACTTGTGATTTACTATATTTTTTATTTATTTATTATTAACACAACAAATACAAAAAAACTGAAATATACAAACAAGAGTACATAAATCTAACAGAATCTAACATTACATATCAATATTCATTTTCAATTTGTTAAATACTTTTATGGTGCTTATTGCTTTTTAGTTTTTACATTTACTGATCAGTTCAAAATAATATTTAAATTCTATCTTAAATCATGTGAAAATTGGTTTGTTCTCCACCCACTTCATTTTATGGACAAAGAATCTTCCATGAAAGATAAACAAATAAACAATGAAAGTTAAATCAGAGTCCATATCATTTAGATCACAATAAAACATAATATCAGAGTCTTTCAAATTAACATTAATACTTGTTTCTTTTAAAATAAAATCTTCTAACTCACTCCAAAATCTTCTGACAAGAACAGTCCCAAAATAAATGGTCAAGAGTTTCTGGGTCACAACCACAAAATACACATTTGTTATCAATAGCTATTTTAAATCTGTGTATAATAAATGTCTTTACAGGGTTGATTATATGAATGAGTTTGAATGATACTTCTTTCACCTTATTAGATATACAATATTTACCAGATAACAACAAAACCTTGTTCCAGTTCACTTGTCCTAGGGCTGCAGTCCAGTACATTTTAGCAGAGGGAATAGTAACATATTGACATAGTTTCCTTATATACATGTTATTACATTTGTAGTTGAAAATGTCAATTCCTTCTAGTTGTATTGAGGCTACAAAATCCTCAACAGTTGCACTTGGAGTATTGTTATAGCTCTAACAACAATTTGATACTCCTCAGGAGTGAATGTAACATTGTGTTGGTCTCATAAATTCTGGATAATCATATAGTTGTCCATCATTATTCAACAATTGTTTAACCCAAATGATGTTGTTGTCAAACCAGTTCTGGAACAATAAAGATGTTTTTGTATTTTATGTCTTTATTATTCCAGATTGAATACATATGAGGGTAAAAAATTGTGTTTGTACATGAGGTTCCAAGTTAGAAGTACTTGTTTATGAAAGTTTGCAATACAGGAAAATAGCCTTACGCTTGAGTAAATTACGAATACCACTAACATTAATTGAACAAAGAAAATAAAGACAAACTTCAACAACAACCTTGTTATGCTAATATAAACTTTTCCTAAGGATATGTAACTCAAAAGGATTTCCATCCCATTATTAACCTCTAACAAATATATATATATATATATATATATTGGTCATAAAGTTAAAGTATTCTTACTCCCACAAGGGGGAGACATTGTGTAGACTTTACAATAAGCAGTTATTCACCTATAGTTAAGTGTTTAGTTTAACAGTTCTCAGGTCAGCCTTTTCTCATTCAAGTGTTTGTGTAAATATTATATAATAAAAGGCTGCTTTTCACCTGGAAATGTGTTTTTTTTGGCCTGACAGTTCTGTCTGAATTAGACTCTGGCTCTCACTCAAATGTTCTGATTTGGCCGCATTTCGTTCCCAACGATGAATACTCTTGCCTTTCTAGCTGCAGCCACCATCGGCCAGGGTTTCTCTCTTGTCACTTTGTCTGCTGAGGTCAGATCCTCAGTGAAACTAAATTTTTTGCTTGATGAGGAATTCACAATTCTTCGCTCGCCTCCAGAGAAGATCCCGTGTAGATCTGTTGGTGAACCGGATGATGGTTGTCCTCGGTCTCTTGTCTTGATCATTGACTCTTTCCAAACGATGGACGATGTCTACAGTTTCTTGAAGTTTGGCTTATGATTCGGGAATGACAGCTCCACAGATGTCAACAGCTCTGCATTTGATGTCCTCACCCGCCTGCTCTGAAATTCCATGGAGCCTCAAGTTCCACCTGAGCTGGTATCTCTCCGCCTCATTCACCTTTTGCTTGAATTCAGCCACCTTCTTTTCATATTCCTGGCAGATAACTTCCACTTTCTTCATGTCACTTTTGAGGGTTTTCACTTCTCCAATGATTAAAGTCAACAGATTTTTTAATGGCCTCAATTTTCATCGTATTCTCCCTAACCATGACCTCCAAGCCTCCTTACCCTTTCATCCATCGTTGCTGTCAAAAGCATTACCATTACCATTACCAAAAGCATTATATCATTTTGCATCTCAAGAAGTGACAGACCCTCTTGGCCTCTCATCTTTTCCCCCTGGGGCTTGAGTGCCGGGAAAGTTGGGAATAAATAAGCTCCGACTGGAAAAATACGTTTTTTTTAATTTTTTTTATTTTACCTCTTTTTCTCCCCAATTTCGTGGTATCCAATTGTTGTAGTAGCTACTATCTTGTCTCATTGCTACAACTCCCGTACGGGCTCGGGAGAGACGAAGGTTGAAAGTCATGCGTCCTCCGATACACAACCCAACCAGCCGTACTGCTTCTTAACACAGCGCGCATCCAACCCGGAAGCCAGCCGGAGGCTACACCGTGCCCCTGGCAACCTTGGCTAGCGCGCACTGCGCCCGGCCCGCCACAGGAGTCGCTGGTGCGCAATGAGACAAGGAGATCCCTACCGACCAATCCCTCCCTAACCCGGACGACGCTAGGCCAATTGTGCCCCACGGACCTCCCGGTCGCGGCCGGTTACGACAGAGCCTGGGCGCGAACCCAGGGACTCTGATGGCACAGCTGGCGCTGCAGTACAGCGCCCTTAACCACTGCGCCACCCGGGAGGCCGCAGAAAATAAGTTTTGAACATCCAACTCAGAATTGTAAATCTGGCCTCCAGTTGTTTTGAAAGCACCATAAATCCATAGAATGCCAGACTTTGCCAACGAAGGACCGCCGCGCCAGCTTCCTGTTCAAGTGAGCACAGTATAACAAGGTGAGTCCAAAAATGTATTGTTTGCTGTTGCATAAATTATGTAATATGCCAGGGAGATGTGTATACTGTAGCTAAGAAAGTAATACTAAGTGTATGATGTGTAGTAAGATGTTAGTAGCCCATGTGCCTCACTCTAATTATTTGGTCTATTTACCCCGCGTAATTTCACCTACTGTACTGACTTGGTGATGCACATGTAGCATATAACCTGTTTTAGAGAAATGTAATCGTTGAATATTGTAAAAGCTTTTTTGTCTGTTTATATGCCTACTTTATTTATCCTACTGTTCTGACTTGGTGTACAGGGAGAACACAGCAAGAACGCCCATGTTCTGAATTCTGTCGCTGTACATTTAAAAAGTGTTAAACAAATAATGATATAGCTCGCTCATGAATGTCTTATTTGAAAGATTACAGAATACCTCTTATCCGCTCGTCCCCTTATTCCATAGTTTATACATCTCAATTGTCATTAGAAACCACATTTGTTTCAGCAAGTCAGACATATCAGCTTTGTTTTTTAAAGGGCAGTAAATGAGGATGAATGAACTGTTTCGCTGCCAGACAAGGCTCCGCTGATAGCCAAGAGTAGCAGTGGTAAATTGTTGGGACAGCTTTATGTAGGCCGTAATAGTTTGTGGGCACCGTTTGTCACCGTTATAGTGCAATTCATGTATTGTTTAGTGTTGTGGTTTTACTGGCATGCATCCCACTTCAAGATTTACAGGCTAAAATCGCCACTGGTTACATATAAGTACATATGGAACGCACAAGCCTTCTGGAAGATCTGATGAAAGAGAAGATGGCAGACATGGGGAAAAAAAGAGAAGTGGGACATGTTTTGAGTGAATATGGAGTGGTGGAGCAGAGACTTTTGGAAGAGCTACAGAAGGAAATTAAACATGACAAGAGTGAGGATGAATTAACTGCGGTGGCAAGTGCGGTGAAGACCGCCGTGTTTGAGCCTAGTCCTGATGATGACAAAGATGATTCGGGTCCAGTGGGAGTGAGATGGCAGATCCATATGTGGTGTCAGGTTGGGTGGAGAAGAGGTTGGGGAATGTGGAATTGTGTATTATTATTTTTTTTGCGTTTCTGCTGTCCAGAGGGAGCGTGAGCCCCACACCACTGGGGACAAGAACTGTGACTTGCTTTTCTCTCCAGAGCACAGAGTGATAACTGGGGTGGCATTAAGTGTTGAGGAGGATCAACTGAAGTTGAAGAATCCCGGTGTCTGTGACGCACATCGTTTGGTGTGGCAGACTCGGTGGAGAGTGTGATGAAACAGACGACACCGTCTGTACTACAGAGTTTTAAAAAATATATACAAAAATAAATGCAGAGTCAGATAAAGTCAAGTCAGGATGCGTTAGTTATCCCGTGAGAACTTCTGTCCTGAGTCCATTACAGTGTTTTAGGTATCAAGCTTACGGTCACGTGCAGCAGTGTGCAGGAGGGAGCTTCCTAGATGTGAGAAGTGTGCAAGAGGACATGAGACAAAGGAATGTGTAGTGTCTGTGGGAAAAGTTGTGTGTGTAAACTTTAAGGGTACCCATGATGCTGGAGATCGGAGGTGTACAGTGAGAGAAAGGCAGGTTGAGGTTGCCAGGATCAGTTAATAGTGCAGAAAGTGATGTATGTGGAGGCAGTGAAGAGAGGAGTGGAAGAAGATGGGTCCAGGGTGAGGGATCCCAAGAGGATCCCTGTGAGTAGGCCGAGGCCAATAAAGAGTGATAGATAGATGTGCTTCGGGAAGGTTGGCATTCTGCCGTACATGTACTGCAGGAATGGAATTTAAATCAAAGAGGACGGATGTGGTGGCAACAGCGGAGAAGTACTTGGGTGTACAAAATTGTACAGCAGATGAGTTACAAGATGCTTTTAACAATAGTGTCCTGTCCTCCCAGGCTGCTGGCCTGGAGTAGGTTCAGATGGGGCCAAAGTAGTGGAATAGTGGTGAGGTTTTAATGGGTGCAGGGTTAGATGGTAGGGCAAATTTTTCAAAGTGTAATTAATTCATACTACTTAATAGTAGGCTGATACACAGCCAATACACTAGGTGGCGGCATACACTTATAAATGTGTTTGAGGACCGCAATAATACCAACAAAGTAGAAGAAAAAGGTTGGAGTTCGAGAGGCGTGGCTGGAACAGTTTCAAAATGGCGGTGAGTCGATCATATCTTCCATGAACGTATCTAAAACGGCGTTATTTATATTTTCTATTAGCAATTGCGTGCCTCAATCTAGCTACAGTAGTGTTATCTAGCAAATGCAAGAGAGCAGAGTAGGGACATTTGCGAGCGTGCTTTTCAGACAGCATCATGTTAATGAAACCGAAAAAGAAAAGGAATGTCAAACAAAGACAGAAAAATGACAATGTCGCTTGGGAAAACAGAGCCAATACCCGATTGGGACGATCCCTGGGTGACAATATTCTGCAAAACCTGCAACATTACGTTAGACTACATAGTGCATGGGCGCTAGATCAGCATTCCCGGTAATAAACTCCGTGTCCGCCGTGGACCTGCTCGTACATAAAGCATCATCCATTCAGGCTGCAAAGGCATTTACCTCCTTTTTAATTGCAAGAAATGCGTACTTTTTTTTAAACACAATTTCCACGACCGTTTAAGTATTTTCAGCCAATTCAGGATGTTGCATACCGCGTTCATCCAAGGGTGTGCAACGTTCCTAATCTAATATTCATAAAATGGTGCTAAATGAACACGCAGTTCATTTTAGTGGCCAACTCAGAATACTAACAGCCGCAAAAAATGGCGCTGAGTCGATATCTTAAATAACTTAATTTAAAACCTAATTTACTCACCATTTGTTTTCTAGTTCTAAAAATTTGAAAAAAGGGCTATTTCAATTGAACTACAGTATTCTGACCACTGTTAGCGAGATGGAGTGGGTTGAGAAATTTGCTAGCGTTAAGGGCAGACTCTACTGTATGTTGTCAACATCAGCGTGCTAAATATCATGCCATGTTCGTTTCCCTCCCCATAATCTTTAGACTACATTCTAGAAACTGGGTTCACTTCAATCCTCGTTTTCCCTTAATCTGCTTCTTCTATTGGGTTTAACGGCCGTTGGCATCCAATGTTAACGGTGCATTACCGCCACCAGCTGGAGGAGGTATTTTAACGAGAAAATAAGAATCATTACAGGAAAGGGGGAAAACGAAAAGACATGAAACAAACCCCATTCATGAAACTCCATTCCAAAATACATCCCTGCTCAGGGGCCTCAGAGGGTGGGAACATTCAGCGACAGGATTTCTTGGCTATGACATTACGAAGACCCAAGAAACATTTAGCTGCATTCAATGACAATTTTCTCCGCTTGTGCTATACAGTTTATGACCATTGCAATAAATTATACAAAGTCCACCTTTAACATGTAACATTTCACGATCCCTCTGTTGATGTGAAACAGTCACTGGGTCATGGGGGCTCTACTACCCTTTGTCTCTTCCCTGCCACTCTGTCGACTTGCAGCAGCCACTCTGTCGACTTGCAGCAGCCACTCTGTCGACTTGCAGCAGCCACTCTGTCGACTTGCAGCAGCCACTCTGTCGACTTGCAGCAGCCACTCTGTCGACTTGCAGCAGCCACTCTGTCGACTTGCAGCAGCCACTCTGTCGACTTGCAGCAGCCACTCTGTCGACTTGCAGCAGCCACTCTGTCGACTTGCAGCAACCACTCTGTCGACTTGCAGCAACCACTCTGTCGACTTGCAGCAACCACTCCATCTGTCTTCAGTTATCATACTTCTTGCGCCACTTTTTCCACCCTAGAAATAACCCCCTTTGATTGGTTCAAAAATCTATACAGGAATCATTCCACTCCAGTATCTTGAGTCTTAAAAACACACACAAAAAAAAACTAAATAAGACTGCTTCTTGTGATGTTCAGACTCCATCCGTTCCAAGACATTCCAGATTTTCAACAGTTTTTCAACAGAATTGGTTTAATAATAATAATACACTCTGGGTTTTATTTTCTACCTGATAATTACACCCACCTGGTGTCCCAGGTCTAAATCAGTCCTTGATTAGAGGGGAACAATGACAATCAGCAGTGGAACTGGCTTCAAGGATCAGATTTGAATTTGCCTGGCCTATACTGTCATTCAAAGTTGAACATGACCGATTTGGGCACTTATAAGCGCATAGATTGGAACACGGGGGTGTCAAACTCATTCCACGGAGGGCCCAGTATCTGCAGGTTTAGAGTTTTTCCTTTCAATTAAGCCCTAGACAACCAGGTGGGATGAGTTCCTTACTAATTAGTGACCTTAATTCATCAGTCACGTAAAAGGGAGGAGTGAAACCCCACAGACTCTCGGCCCTCCATGGATTGACACCGTGCTTTACAGTAACATGCTATAAATCACATCAGAGTGGGTTTTTACTGACAGCCCTTCACAGCTCTTCACACTACAAGAAGTTGCCCCCGTCACTCCGGCTAATTGGGCAACTTTTGCAAATGTTTTTGTCTGAGGGAGGTAAATGCTGTAAATTGAGAGGACTCTTATGTATTTTGAAAGATGAGATGTTGAGGACTATAATAAATTCCACTTTGATGTCGTACAAGTAAAAGCCAAACACCTGTGATTCCAAATGCAATTCACATTTCCATATCATAAAACTCATGTCACATACAGTGTCAATGTTTATAATCACTCTGATGTACAGTTGGATGACATCATACCCTGGGTTGTTCTGAACAGAATGATTTGTCTATTGTGAAGAGAATTTGCGGCTGAACACACACCTGAATGCGCTCATGACTCCTTTCTGTGTGCACCAAAATTCGGGTCGGTATCTGTAAGATCATATTTTATAACTCATGTTGGCAATAGAACAAGCTTTCAAATGATGCCCATCTGATCCAGATTGAGATTTATAATGGGCCATTTTTGGATTGCGTAAACAACGGTAATTGTGTGATGGCGGGTATGCAGGGCTGTATTCCAAACGAAACGACTACAAGTGTGCTTTCTCTAGTTTTCTCAACGGCACAGCTCGGAGAGCATCTATTAAAAGGTGCTTTTTTCAGAGGACTCTTCTTTGAGTCATAAAAATGCATTCCCATTACTTTGGAGAGATGGGTGACCACTTGGAAACATTAGTTAGTCCTCTCACTCAAAACACTCAAATACCCCAACATTTCCAGGAATATTCATATGTTACTGAATGTATTTTCAGATTTTGTTATCAACAAATGTGGTAAAAAGTACAGTAATTGTAAAATCTACATTAAAGTCAACAGTGTAATGTTTGGATTCAGTATTTTCAGGTCAACTGTTGTGTCCTTGCCTTGGTCAAATTTTTTCTCTCCATAATCTCAACTGTTCCCTTTTAATTGCTACTCATGCTTATGCATACGTTTTTAATATTATGTATATAAAAAAAAAACATTTCAATTTAGTGCTATCCATATAGGCTAATTCTCATGAGTGTAAAGGGTTAAAAAATGTATCATGATTTGGCTCAATTAAAATGGATCTGATCGCCAGCCCTGTCAGTTTTTCCCACGTCAAGTACTCCTATTGAAATAATAATTATTTGTGTCAAATAAACACATCTACATTTTCAGTATACAAATTGGATACAACTAAAGGGGGCTGCGGTCCTTGATGGTATGATTAGACTATGGGGTTCAATCCTAAATTCTACTGAATATTTTCCTTTCAGGACAGAAACAAGGAAGGAGAGAAGAAAAAGAAGGAGAGCATCTTTGACCTGTCCAAGTACATCGATAAACAAATCCGTGTCAAGTTCCAGGGAGGACGAGAGGGTAAATCAGTGAAGATAATACTTAGTCCATTTCATTACTATGTCAAAACCTGAAGAACGAAATGAAAAAATACTGTGGGACTTGAGGCTTCCAAAAGAGAACAATGGCCACCTTCTGCCTGTCTGGAAATGCTGTTCCGTGACAGGCCACAGTCCCCATCTCCTTTACTGTTTTTCTCTTTGCCTCCATTCAAGATAATAATCCTTATTTATTTGTGTCAGCCAGTGGAGTCCTTAAGGGGTTTGACCCCCTGTTGAACCTGGTATTGGACAGCACCATCGAGTACTTGCGAGGTATGTAGCAGAAACTAAGACTTGCTTGTATGATCGCATATCACTTCTACAAAGTGAAAATGCACTCCTGGTCGGCGAGGAGACTGTTGCCCACACAATTCAATGGAAAACATATCTGTGATGTTGCCCTTTAGTTAAAAAAAATTGACAATAAAATCAAGGTCGTATAAAGGTTGTGCTGGATCATTCATGGTGGAGTTTCACATACTATCAATTACCTCTGACCTGTTATGCCACTTCCTCCTCCAATACAATTTGGTTTGATTTGTTATTTCCAGACCCTGACGACCAGTTCAAGCTGACCGAGGACACGCGACAGCTGGGCCTGGTGGTGTGTCGAGGGACCTCAGTGGTGCTCATCTGTCCTCAGGACGGCATGGAGGCCATCCCCAACCCCTTCATACAACAGCAGGACGGATAGTCCGCAAGCCGTATTCCTCTTGATTTCCTCACAGTAGCCCAATTCCTGGGGTGAATCTTAATTGTATTTCCTTGATTTCTCAAGTCCTCTCCTTGCTTCCTTCTTTGGACAAGAACATCCGAGGGGAGGAACCTCAGATTGTTTGCTCCAATATGCTTTGAAAAGGTGACAAGGTAGGAGGACGTGAGGAATCAAGGAAATATTATTTACTATTCTCCCCTGACCCTTCTACCCGAGGTGCACTTCATGTTCACTCCCATCAGCCCCACACATCTTTCTGAGTCCCTAAAATCAGGACAATTATTTTGTTGTAGTTTAATTGTTGTCACCAGCCTGAATGTTGATGTAGTGTGATGAGCATGTGTTCTGTTAATCATTTTTTCTGGGGGGGGTTCTCTGACTAGATAAGTGAAAACATATTTTTGCTGTGATGGTAAACATTAAAAAAATACTTTTTACTATGGTTTTCCCTAGGTCAGGCCAGGTTTGAACGATCTGGCATATTATGGTTTTACATTACAAATGTAATAAATTTACTATTTTCTTTTAATGATGTGTCTTCAGTGTTTTGTATCGTCTTTGAACGTCAATAATACGGCCCAAATGGATGAAATAATTGGGATTCATTGAAGCTATTTGACAGATACATTTCAGCTTTTTTTTTTTTTTAATCTAAATTCATTGCTCTTTCAGATAGTAATAATTTGCTTTTGCGGGTTCAAACTTGTGCACGCACAACGATGAAGTCAGTATGATGTCATTCCATATGGTCCATCCTCCTGTCTCAAAGTGCTGTAATTTTCTTCTACCACCGGAAATTTGACTCGGGAGAGGAATGCAGGACCCGTAGCCAGTTATAATGTAAGTATCTGACTTGTAATTTGTATAGACAGAGTAAGGAACGATAAACTACCATCTCCGGTGTCAACTGACGTTATATGAAAATTGATGAGCGAATGACCAGCGAATCCTGTTCGCTAGTTAATGTTAGTGAATTAGTTCTTGTAGCTAGCTAGCACGTTAGCTATCTAATATAGCATTACCAGCAAGCTTTTGTCAAAAATGTAGCTATATTTTCTTTAGAATTTGGTTTTGCCACGACCCATTATCACGGAAAGAGTTTTGGGTTTTAATGTTTGTTGTTATTTCTAGGGAAAAAGTTAGCCGTATCCCACTAGCTCACTTCTCCAGACTCCAAACGGTAGCTAGCCAGTTAGCAGCTAGTTAGCTACATATGGCTAAAGTTTTTACTTGTCAACAAAAATAAAAACAATTTGCGGTGTAATGTTAATCCATAGTATTTTCAGATAACACGAAACCATTGTTTCTCAATCTGAGTAGCAAACGGTTATCTAATGTTAAAACCGCAGTGAGACCCTTTTAATCAGCTAGTTGATGGAAGAAGATGACGTAAGTAAGACCGGTATGCGGAGTTCTCAGTCCTACCAGCCAAGTTTTCCTTCTCCACTCCACTATGTTCATCACACGTGTGGGTGGAGTCGAAGAAACCCAGCAACTCTGCCGTGTTGACTTTGGCCAAATAAGGACGACCACTTTTGAGGAGGAGGGGGGGGGGGGGTTATGCACATCATTGGTTTGGGGTGAATTTGTTCAGGGTCAAATAGTTACATCAATTTACTGTATGTGTGTAAACTGATTGTATTGACCCCCCCCCCTCCTTGTGGCTAAATTATCCAGCCTGTGGCATGCCTATTGTCACTCTATGACGTGTAGTATGTATTTGATCTAGTTTTGCTCATGTCAGCATCACATAAGTCTATCCTTGCCATGTTATGGGTCTCAATTTCCTTGGCAGGTACTAATAATCATGTTTCCCTGTTCTGTAATTTAGTGTGATTCAAGACACAACTTCTATCAGCAGCAACCCAGTCAGACCATGGCTGGCTTCAGACAAGAGGATGTGGAGGCGTTCTATGATATGGGAGAGGAGCTAGGGAGGTAAGATCTGACCTGTCTGTCTGTACAGTGTTGCTGGAGGAGGATACAAAGGAGACTTGATTCAGCTCTCCCAATGTGTCAGTGGGCAGAATTTGTACTTTTAGGACGATTAAGGAAAACTCCTACCCAGCATGAGGCACACTGGGCCAATGCAATTAAGTGTGCCTACCGTTCCATGTTCCACGTTCCAGCCATTACAATGAGCCTGTCCTCAAACATTACAATGACCATGTCGCCACAGGAGTCGCTAATGCGTGATGGGACAAAGACATCCCTGTCGGCCAAATCCTCCCTTAACCTGGACGACGCTGGGCCAATTGTGCACCGCCCCATGAGGGGAGACTCGGAATCTCTAGTGGCACAGCTAGCACTGCGATGCAGTACCTTAGATCACTGCGCCACTCGGGAGGCCCCCACCTTTAGTAACTCTTGTATGTAAAGTGAAGCAATATTTCTACAAAGATCTTAAATATTGATTGTTGGGCTCTCCTAATGATACAATCCAAATACCACTTAGTTGACTTGAAATCACATAGCTGGATGAAAACATCCGTTGGCAAATTCCCAGTGTATTTGTGGGACTGTGTATTCAACAGTGTAGAGCTCTCTGTCCTGTTATGCAAACCTGCTCTGTGTTTTTAACAAGTCCTTATAAACTAAACAGAGCCGGAGCACTAGAATGAGTCATTTGCTTCTACAGGATTAAACCTGAATTTGTTCCAAATGGCAACCTGTTGACGTAGCGCACTACTTTAGATTAGAGACCATAGGGCTAAAGTAGTACACTATAAAAGGAATATAGGGTGCCATTTGGGACACAATAAACCTGACTTCCTACCTTTATATGGAAGTTTTGTTTTCTGCAGTGTTGCAGAAGAAGAATGACATCATTGCCTTTCTATGCGTTTATTTCCTCTTTATGCCTCTAGGTTTAGGTGTAGTCTAGCTGTGTATTAGGTGTAGTCTAGCTGTTTATTAGGTGTAGTCTAGCTGTTTATTAGGTGTAGTCTAGCTGTTTATTAGGTGTAGTCTAGCTGTTTATTAGCTGTTTTAGGTGTAGTTTAGCTCTTTATTAGGTGTAGTCTAGCTCTTTATTAGGTGTAGTCTAGCTGTTTATTAGGTGTAGTCTAGCTGTTTATTAGCTGTTTTAGGTGTAGTCTAGCTGTTTATTAGCTGTTTTAGGTGTAGTTTAGCTCTTTATTAGGTGTAGTCTAGCTGTTTATTAGGTGTAGTCTAGCTGTTTATTAGGAGTAGTCTAGCTGTTTATTTATTAGGAGTAGTCTAGCTGTTTATTAGTGTTTTAGGTGTAGTCTAGCTGTGTATTAGGTGTAGTCTAGCTGTTTTAGGTGTAGTCTAGCTGTTTATTAGGAGTAGTCTAGCTGTTTATTAGGAGTAGTCTAGCTGTGTATTAGGTGTAGTCTAGCTGTGTATTAGGTGTAGTCTAGCTGTGTATTAGGTGTAGTCTAGCTGTGTATTAGGTGTAGTCTAGCTGTTTATTAGGAGTAGTCTAGCTGTGTATTAGGTGTAGTCTAGCTGTTTATTAGGAGTAGTCTAGCTGTGTATTAGGTGTAGTCTAGCTGTTTATTAGGAGTAGTCTAGCTGTGTATTAGGTGTAGTCTAGCTGTTTATTAGGAGTAGTCTAGCTGTGTATTAGGTGTAGTCTAGCTGTGTATTAGGTGTAGTCTAGCTGTTTTAGGTGTAGTCTAGCTGTTTATTAGGAGTAGTCTAGCTGTTTATTAGGAGTAGTCTAGCTGTGTATTAGGTGTAGTCTAGCTGTGTATTAGGAGTAGTCTAGCTGTGTATTAGGAGTAGTCTAGCTGTTTATTAGGAGTAGTCTAGCTGTTTATTAGGAGTAGTCTAGCTGTGTATTAGGTGTAGTCTAGCTGTTTATTAGGAGTAGTCTAGCTGTGTATTAGGTGTAGTCTAGCTGTGTATTAGGTGTAGTCTAGCTGTTTTAGGTGTAGTCTAGCTGTTTATTAGGAGTAGTCTAGCTGTTTATTAGGAGTAGTCTAGCTGTGTATTAGGTGTAGTCTAGCTGTTTATTAGGAGTAGTCTAGCTGTGTATTAGGTGTAGTCTAGCTGTGTATTAGGTGTAGTCTAGCTGTGTATTAGGTGTAGTCTAGCTGTTTATTAGGAGTAGTCTAGCTGTGTATTAGGTGTAGTCTAGCTGTGTATTAGGTGTAGTCTAGCTGTGTATTAGGAGTAGTCTAGCTGTGTATTAGGTGTAGTCTAGCTGTTTATTAGGAGTAGTCTAGCTGTGTATTAGGTGTAGTTTAGCTGTGTATTAGGTGTAGTCTAGCTGTTTATTAGGAGTAGTCTAGCTGTTTATTAGGAGTAGTCTAGCTGTTTATTAGGAGTAGTCTAGCTGTGTATTAGGTGTAGTCTAGCTGTGTATTAGGAGTAGTCTAGCTGTGTATTAGGTGTAGTCTAGCTGTTTATTAGGAGTAGTCTAGCTGTGTATTAGGTGTAGTTTAGCTGTTTTAGGTGTAGTCTAGCTGTTTATTTCCTCTCTGGCTCTAGGTATGGTCTTGCTGTGTGATAGGGGGGAGGGGGGGGGGCTGAGTTTGCTCAGAAAGGGTACATTAAATGGCAGAGCAGAACATTCAGTTCTTTGCAGATAGAGAAGCGCTGTAGACTTAACTTTAGGAATGGCTAGACCCTCAGGAATGCAGACTTTATGAACTCTGCAAAAAAAGAAACGTCCTCTTACTGTCAACTGCGTTTGTTTTCAGCAAACTTAAAATGTGTAAATATTTGTATGAACATAAGATTCAACAAGTTCAACAAGTTCCACAGAAAAGTGACTAACAGAAATTGAATAATGTGTCCCTGAACAAGGGGGGGGGGGGTCAAAATGTAAAGTAACAGTCAGTTTCTGGTGTAGCCACAAGCTACATTAAGTACTGCAGTGCATCTCCTCATGAACTGCACCAGATTTGCCAGTTCTTGCTGTGAGATGTTACCCAACTCTTCCACCAAGGCACCTGCAAGTTCCTGGACATTTCTGGGGGGAATGGCCCTAGCCCGCACCCTCTGATGTTAGGTGTAAATGTTTATAATTTTAAAAAAAATAGCCACCCACTTTACATGTTTGCATAGAGTCTTTATCTAATTACATAAAATGAAACTGCCAACCAGTGTGTTGCAATGCTTCCAGTGAACACTAGCCTATACAATTTGTAGTCAAGGATTTATAGCTTTAAATCAGGATTTTCCCCAGATTGGCTATTTGAATTTGGCCCAGTCACTCTTTCTTGTTTCCTGTGTTTATGTACATATTATATTATACTATCGATCATCATCATCCTCATTAACTCTCCTAGTGGACAATTCGCTATCGTACGGAAGTGTAAAGACAAGAGTTCTGGCTCGGAGTACGCCGCCAAGTTAATCAAGAAGCGTCGCCTGTCGTCCAGCCGCCGGGGCGTAAGCCGCGAGGAGATCGAGAGGGAGGTGAGAGAACCACAATGGAAATAAGAATTTGGGCTTTACGTTTTATCCTCAATCATTGTATGTACTGGCAGGACCAGCTTTATATGCCTTTTAAAAATAAAAAATAAATTAATTATGAAATAAATCAAATGAAATTCTAGGTGAACATTCTGAGAGAGATCCAGCACAGCAACATCATCACGCTGCACGACATCTTTGAGAACAAGACGGACGTCATCCTCATACTGGAGCTGTGAGTAGAGCTACACCAGTTGATATTTGGGGCTGATCTAGGATCAGCCACCTCCCCGTCCTTGTAATCGCATTCACTATGATCTAAAAGGCTAAACTGATCCTAAAGCAGCATTCGTCTGAGACTCTTTCTGAATACAGGCCCAGACCTGTACTCAAATAGTATATTGATAAAATAGAGTTGTTTTTTTTTTAACCCCGTTCTGTGGTGTGGTCCAGAGTGTCTGGAGGGGAACTATTTGACTTCCTGGCAGAGAAGGAGTCTCTAACAGAGGAGGAGGCCACACAGTTCCTCAAACAGATCCTGGACGGGGTCTACTATCTACACTCCAAACGCATCGCTCATTTTGACCTGAAGGTGGGTAGGGTGGAGTCTGGGGAAGGAGAAGCCAGGCTGGCATTGTAAACTAAAGTTCCATCTTGACTTGACGTATTCCTTTAAACTCCTATTGGAGCACTCCGACTCCTCACTCAATGTATAACTTGATAGACTGTTTTGAGTCATTGGCACGTCAGTGAAAACGTCCAAAAGATTTCCATCATTTGAGAAATATACAGTTTGGTGTCTTAAAAAAAAACAAAAAAACATCTGTATTGTATTATTATCTGCATTCTGAAATGTTTGTTTGTGCCGTAGCCAGAGAACATCATGCTGCTTGATAAGAACGTCTCCAACCCCAGGATCAAACTCATCGACTTTGGCATCGCTCATCAGATCAAAGCTGGAAATGAGTTTAAGAATATCTTTGGAACGCCAGAGTTTGTTGGTGAGACCATAGAGATGTGTTTGTAATATGTATTAATAATAATAATAGCAATTTAGTGTTCCACATATATTTCGTTATGTGTGTGAGACGCTCCTACATATTCATTTTCCTTATTTAAACATACAGTATCTTCAAACAGTATATTATTTATTTTTATTTTTGGACATTTGAACTCCCTTTTTCGCCCAAATTTTGTGATTTCGATCTTGTCTCATCGCTGCAACTCCTCAACGGCCTCGGGAGAGGTGACGGTTGAGTCATGCGTCCTCCGAAATATGACCCGCCAAACCGCGCTTCTTAACATCCACCGGCTTAACCCGGAAGCCAGCCGCACCAATGTGTCGGAGGAAACGCCGCTCAACTGAGGACCGAAGTCAGCTAGCAGGCGCCCGGCCCGACACGCCACAAGGAGTCGCTAGAGCACGATGAACCCCCCCCGACCAAACCTTCTCCTAACCCGGACAACGCTGGGCCAATTGTCCGCCGCCATATGGAACACGCGGTCACGGCCGGTTGTGACACAGCCGGGGGTTGAACCCCAGGTCTGTAGTGACGCCGCAACACTGCGATGCAGTGCCTCAGACAGCTGCGCCACTCGGGTGGCCCGTATAGCTTTAAAATAAAAATAATAATTCCACAATGATCTTAATGTTATGGAATGGGGAAAATATTCCTTCATATTGGTTTTAATAAGTGGAGGTCTGTGTGTTGAGATCTCCCTGAAGATCATCTGGGTTCTAATAATCCTGCTTGTTTTACAGCTCCAGAGATAGTCAACTATGAACCACTCGGACTGGAGGCTGACATGTGGTAAAATAAACTAAGATTATTTTAAATGTTTTTTTCTGATTTTGAGAACTTTTTGTTATTGTTGTTTTTCTCTGTTTCTTTACCCTTCAGGTAAATCTCACTAATTTGTTGTCCTCTTGTTTCTCCAGGAGTATTGGAGTTATCACGTACATTCTGTAAGTACTGCCTCACATTATAATGGTGTCAGTTGAGCGACATAAACCGTGTCAAATATGTTGTTAGATTATTTCTAAATCTACAGACATTTTTTGATCATATTCTGTACCTGTTTTACAAAATGGAGAACGACACAAGTGAATGTTATTTCTGAGCAATCCAATCATTTACATGATGAAATAGCAAATTAAGCGATTGTATTTAATATTTTGTCCATACCACTTGGTTAACCTTAGGTTGAGTGTTCTCAACATGTTGTTTTGTCTTCCTCAGGTTGAGTGGTGCCTCTCCGTTCCTGGGGGAGACCAAGCAGGAGACTCTGACCAACATCTCTGCTGTCAACTATGACTTTGACGAGGAGTACTTCAGCAATACCAGTGAGCTGGCCAAGGACTTCATCAGACGCCTGCTGGTCAAGGATCCCAAGTAAGGCTGGTTTACTGTGGATAGAACGGGCCTGGGAATACTTAGAACAACACACGCAGGGACATGACAGTAACTATTTGCTTTTGTTTGTCTTGTTAGTTAATATATCATTGTAGGGACGTTTACTGAATCAGCACCATAGCCTTGGAGAACTTTGGTCTTCAGTGGAAATTATATAATTGCAATTACTAAGGCATGACAGTAAAGCAGAAAGTAATAATTTATTATTTTTCATCTCTTATTTCTCCAGGAAGAGGATGACCATCGATGACAGCCTTCAGCATCCCTGGATCAAGGTAGACGTCTCTCGCCATTTCACACATATTTTACATCTTACTGATCCCAAATGTTGGACTATCCCTTTGCCCTCTTTCACTTATAAAGCAACTGTTGGCTTTTAGCACCTGGTTTACTGATGGTTTACTGCCGCTTTACTGATGGTTTACTGATGGTTTACTGATGGTTTACTGCCGCTTTACTGATGGCTTACTGATGGTTTACTGATGGTTTACTGATGGTTTACTGATGGTTTACTGCCGCTTTACTGATGGCTTACTGATGGTTTACTGATGGCTTACTGATGGTTTACTGATGGTTTACTGATGGTTTACTGATGGTTTACTGCCGCTTTACTGATGGCTTACTGATGGTTTACTGATGGTTTACTGCCGCTTTACTGATGGTTTACTGATGGTTTACTGATGGTTTACTGATGGTTTACTGATGGCTTACTGATGGCTTACTGATGGTTTACTGATGGTTTACTGCCGCTTTACTGATGGTTTACTGATGGTTTACTGATGGTTTACTAATGGCTTACTGATGGCTTACTGATGGTTTACTGATGGTTTACTGCCGCTTTACTGATGGCTTACTGATGGTTTACTGATGGTTTACTGATGGTTTACTGATGGTTTACTGCCGCTTTACTGCCGCTTTACTGATGTCTTACTGATGCTTTACTGCCGCTTTACTGATGCTTTACTGCCGCTTTACTGATGGCTTACTGATGGTTTACTGATGGTTTACTGATGGTTTACTGCCGCTTTACTGATGGCTTACTGATGGTTTACTGATGGCTTACTGCCGCTTTACTGATGGCTTACTGATGGTTTACTGATGGTTTACTGATGGTTTACTGATGCTTTACTGCCGCTTTACTGCCGCTTTACTGCCGCTTTACTGATGGTTTACTGATGGCTTACTGCCGCTTTACTGATGGTTTACTGATGGTTTACTGATGGTTTACTGATGGTTCACTGCCGCTTTACTGATGGTTCACTGCCGCTTTACTGATGGTTCACTGCCGCTTTACTGATGGTTCACTGCCGCTTTACTGATGGTTCACTGCCGCTTTACTGATGGTTTACTGATGGTTCACTGCCGCTTTACTGATGGTTTACTGGTGCTTTTTGACCCCCTTTATCTGCTATCCATTAACGCTCCTCTCCTCCCAGGTGATCAAGAGGCGGAATGTGCGCCAGGAGGAGAGCGGGAAGAAGCCGGAGCGCAGGCGCCTGAAGACCACGCGTCTAAAGGAGTACACTATCAAGTCCCACTCCTCCATGCCCCCCAACAACACCTACGTCAACTTCGAACGCTTCTCCCAGGTGCTGGAGGAGATCGCTGCTGCTGAGGAGGGGCTGAGAGACCTGGAACAGAACCAGAGGTGAGAGGGAGGGATGAATCGATAGATGGATGGATTCGTAATTTTAAGTAGATTATTTAAAAAATGCATGTACAGCCGCTCTAATTGGATACAACATACGTGTTCCATACATTCTAACATCTCCCTGACTTCTCCAGGTCGTGCCGGGAGGATGTGGCTGCTCTCCTGTCTATCTATGAGGAGAAGGAGGGCTGGTACAAGGAGGAGAACCAGAGCATCGCCAGCGACCTGGGTCACATCCGCCAGGAGCTGCAGCGTACCCAGGCCCAGCGCAGGCAGAGTCAGGAGGATGCCCGCGCCACCATGCTGGCTGCTAACGCCCTCAAGAGGAAGTTTGGCCGTCTGGAGAACCGTTACGAGGTCCTGGCAGAGCAGGTGGCGTCGGAGGTGCTCTGGGTGGAGGAGCTGGTCAGGGGGATAGAGAAGGAGAAGGACAGCCTCGTCATGCCCTGAGTTTGGCCTGGCTTCTAGTTTCACTGACCTGGCCGTGCCCTGAGGCCAGCCTGGCTTCTAGTATCACTGACCTGGTCATGCCCTGATGCCAGCCTGGCTTTTAGTATCACTGACCTGGTCATGCCCTGAGGCCAGCCTGGCTTCTAGTATCACTGACCTGGTCATGCCCTGAGGCCAGCCTGGCTTCTAGTATCACTGACCTGGTCATGCCCTGAGGCCAGCCTGGCTTCTAGTGTCACTGACCTGGTCATGCCCTGAGGCCAGCCTGGCTTCTAGTATCACTGACCTGGTCATGCCCTGAGGCCAGCCTGGCTTCTAGTATCACTGACCTGGTCATGCCCTGAGGCCAGCCTGGCTTCTAGTGTCACTGACCTGGTCATGCCCTGAGGCCAGCCTGGTTTGGTACAGACACCGGTCTTATATACCAGCTGTCATTAGATTCAGAACAAGGGCCCAGAGTTTTTCTGGTGAGGGAAAACTCTGGCCCCTGGTCCTAAGTCATGATGCTACACCCCCCCCCCCCCCCCCCCAGACATTTGATTAGGGAAAATGATCCCCCTTCCCCATCTTCCCTTTCTAATGAGAGCACCAACAATGTCCCTCCCTACTATGAATACATTTAATCCACAAAATGTGTTTAAAGAATGTCCATTCCAGTATTTTCTAAATTAATTCATAACGTTAAAAATGGTAAAGATTGTGATTCATTTTTTTGCAGTATATTTGGTTAAGATGATGATACATACATGCATACATACAGGAAGGTTTTCTGCACCTGCAATCATTTTCCTATAGTTTTTTAGCCCCATACTTAAAGGGATATTTATCATTAACAGCTGACTATGATTGACCAATAAGGCCCAAGGGGGTGTGGTATACGGCCAGTATATCGTGTCTAAGGGCTGTTCTTATGCATGATGCAACGCGGAGTGCCTGGACACAGTCCTTAGCCGTGGTATATTGGCCATATACCACAAACCCCAGAGGTGCCTTATTGCTATTATAAACTGGTTACCGACATAATTAGAGCAGTAAAAACAAATGTTTCGTCATACCCGTGGCATACAGTGTGATATACCACGGCTGTCAGCCAATCAGCATTCAGGGCTGGAACCACCCAGGTTAGAGGTAACAACAACATAGTAGAAACAATAGAACATGTGTTATAGGGAGATTCCATTTTGAAGATAATCTTATTGACACTCAACAACCGTCTTGCTGTACTGCGATGCGAAGCTACAGACAGATACTATACTATATATTTTATACCATATAAATACTAATAGTTCTCTTACGTGTGAAGAGAGTTGTCTTAAAATGGATTGTACAAACCTGTTTTGCAACTTGCACGCAGCTTGTACATTGAACACCTTATTGCCTATACATAAGCTAAATCAAGTGTGTAGTAATGTCTAAACCTTTTCATGAATAATGGAAGTCTAGTGACTGTCCCTCCAAAACGTTTTAGGCCGGTTTCCCTGGACCCTGGACTATAAATAATGGTCAATGGAGAACCTCCATATAGAAAATAGCATTTTAGTTCAGTATTTAGCTTAATCTGTGTCCGGGGAAAACCGTCCCTTTCGAATACAACTATTGCACAGTAGCCTCATACCAAATGATCTGCATGTCTAGCTGCTACTATATTTGAATGATTGTTTTAGTCAGCCTTCTGTCGCTATGACCATAGCCCCACACTACAGACATTCCATGAGTTGGTCTTAAATCTATGCATCACATTCCATGTTCCACATAGAACTCTATGTACTGTACATTTCCCTAGTTTAATATACTATTTTGCACTTAAATATAGCCTTGTTCCAAACTATTTCCCATTCAATCATTTTTTTTTTTTGTGTGTGTTTTTTTTTTTAAATGTACCCAAAACTTATAATGGTATGTATTGTTAAGTTTGAATGATGACATATTTAGATGGGGTTTTGTTTCAAATAAACAAACTCATAACCTAAAGGAATCTTTCTGGTGTATATTTTTTCTGTCCATTGAGATTTTGCAGGTCCAGATTTCTCTGCTTTTTTTTTTTACATAAAAAAAGGATCCTTCCACCTGGAGCTTATGGAACTTGTCTCTCTGTTTCCATAGTAACTCAGAACTAAGGAATATGATCTTTGTTATTCAACGCAACCCCTGTTCCCTTCGACAACATGGCACGGTCTAACAGTTAAGTCGTCCGGGACGTGCTGTAACCTGTTGATGGCAATGCTGCTGACCCTGTGGTGTCCCTCACTGTGATGTGGGCCAGTGCAAGGTAGCCCGAAAGGTGTGTGGACCACAGTGCCTGTCTGCTTAGCAGTAAAGCTTCCCACTGGGCAAAAACAGGTTGAATCAGCATTGTTTCCATGTCATTTCAACCAAAACATTTAATGTGATGAAGTTGAATCAATATAGAAAACCTAAGGGACTTTACCATTTTCAGCCAACTTTAAACCTAAAGCCAATAAAGGGGGTACATTTTTGGTTGATTTCACATTATTTGACAACTCAAATGTTGAACCGACATCCGTTCCCAGTGAGTTACTCCCTCTGGGTACAAGCCTCCTATCCTGGGGGGTGTACTTGTAAATCACACTGGCTCACACTACAGAAACAGGAGATGGATTGGTGTCCTGTCCAGGGGGTGTACTTGTAAATCACACTACAGAAACAGGAGATGGACTCCAGTCCCTATAGACTGTTCTGGCTCGGATAAGGCTTACTTCTCCAAGGTGTAACGTTCCCACAAGACAAACTCAAAATGACGCTCACAACAAAGATAATCACTGCCAACCAAATAAAACAGATCGTCGTTCTTAAAGACACCCACCATGACAAACTATAAGAAAAAAACACAATTTAGGACAGGGAGTAAAAAGAACTGAAGAAACACCAAAACACTAGCTTCTTTCTAACGTAAAAAGGTTGAACTCGCACCACAGCTGACAAAGTGTAGCTCTCCTTAACATCTCTCACGCTCAACTGGAGCACTGGGCCAGCCACTCCTAAATAGCACCTGGGCCAACACAGGTTTAACACACTGACTGACGAGGTGACACCAATCGGTGCGACCTACGTGCTAAATTCCAACCTCAAAACATGAATAAAAAAACAAAGCCTGTAACAAAGGCTTATTTCCTTTTATCTAGGTACCTCCTAGGCTACAATAACTCCAACCAGAGCTTATCGTCTGTTTACCGATACGATCTAAACTTCATAAAACGGGCCCTGACGGAGAAGATGGAGGGGACAAAGGTCATGTGAGAGAAAGACCCGCAGGCCTTGCTGGAGGTGATAAGGCTGAGCATGGAGATGCTGTTGCTAAGAGACTGACAGAAACTATCATGTCGCTGTGTCTGTCTGCAGGAGAATGTGTTTACATTTAGCCTCCAATACCACTTTTACATGTTTGACATCCTCGTTCGTGTTCAGAATATATACTGTTGATAGATTTTATATGCTGTTTATGTTCAGAACACACCTCTTTGGAGACAATAATATATAATATACTGAACAAAAATATAAACGCAGTTACAGTTCATATAAGGCAATCAGTCAATTTAAATAAATTCATTAGGCCTTAATCTATGGATTTCACATGACTGGGCAGGGGCACAGCCATGGCTGGGCCTGGGAGGGTATAGGCCCACCCACTGGAACCAACAGGACCCTGAAAAGCTTCTACCTCCCAGCCATAAGAGTCAATGAACAAGCCTTTCGCTACACCCACAATAACATTTGCTAAACATGTGTATGTGACCAATAAAGATTTGATTTGATAAATAGTTAGATAGCGACCCGGACTATCTGCATCGACCCTGTTTTCACTAACTTTGACTCATCACATAAACTCCTCTTACTGTTTATTATCTGTCACTTTATTCCTAGTTATGCTGTATGTACATATCTACCTCAATTACCTCGTACACCTACGGTTTGACACAGTACTGTTACCCAGTGTACAAAACATTAGGAACACCTGCTCTTTCCATGACAGACTGACTAGGTGAACCGGTACATCGCCTTGTATAGAGGTCCTGGATGGCAGGAAGCTCGGCCCACGTGATATACTGGGCTGTATGCATTTTGGTAAATCCGACCACACCTCTATCCTCCTGATTCCTTCTTACAAGCTAAAACTAAAGCAGGAAGCACCAGGGACTCGGTCTATAAAAAAGTGGTCAGATGAAGCAGATGCTAAACTACAGGACTGTTTTGCTATCACAGACTGGAATATGTTCCGGGATTCTTCCGATGGCATTGAGGAGTACACCACATCAGTCACTGGCTTTCTCAATAAGTGCATCGAGGACGTCATCCCCACAGTGACTGTACATACATACCCCAACCAGAAGCCATGGATGACAGGCAACATCGCACTGAGCTAAAGGGTAGAGGTGCCGCTTTCAAGGTGCAGGACTCTAACCCGGAAGCTTACAAGAAATCCTGCTATGTCCTGCGACAAACCATCAAACAGGCAAAGTGTCAATACAGGGCTAAGATTGAATCATACTACACAGGCTGCGATGCTCGTCTTATGTGGCAAGGCTTGCAAACTATTACAGACGACAAAGGGAAGCCCAGCCGCGAGCTGCCCAGTGACACGAGCCTACCAGACGAGCTAAATCACTTCTATGCTCACTTCGTGGCAAGCAACAAATCAAATCAAATGTATTTATATAGCCCTTCTTACATCTGTTGATATCTCAAAGTGCTGTACAGAAACCCAGCCTAAAACCCCAAACAGCAAGCAATGCAGGTGTAGAAGCACGGTGGCTAGGAGAAACTCCATAGAAAGGCCAAAATCTAGGAAGAAACCTAGAGAGGAACCAGGCTATGAGGGGTGGCCGGTCCTCTTCTGGCTGTGCCGGGTGGAGATTATAACAGAACATGGCCAAGATGTTCAAATGTTCATAAATAACCAGCATGGTCAAATAATAACACTGAGGCATGCATGAGAGCATCAGCTGTTCCGGACGACTGTGTGATCACGCTCTCCGTAGCCGATGTGAGTAAGACCTTTAAACAGGTCAACATACACAAGGCTGCGGGGCCAGACGGATTACCAGGACGTGTGCTCCGGGGATGTGCTGACCAACTGGCAAGGGTCTTCATTGACATTTTCAACATGTCCCTAATTGAGTCTGTAATACCAACATGTTTCAAGCAGACCACCATAGTCCCTGTTCCCAAGAACACAAACGCAACCTGTCTAAATGACTACAGACCCGTAGCACTCACGTCCGTAGCCATGAAGTGCTTTGAAAGGTTGGTAATGGCTCACATCAACACCATTATCCCAGAAACCCTAGACCCACTCCAATTTGCATATCGCCCAAACAGATCCACAGATGATGCAATCTCTATTGCACTCCACACTGCCCTTTCCCACCTGGACCTTTCCCACCTGGACCTTTCCCACCTGGACCTGGACACAAAACACTTACAGTATGTGAGAACGCTATTCATTGACTACAGCTCAGCGTTCAACACCATAGTAAATCTCATCACTAAGCTAAGGATCCTGGGACTAAACACCTCCCTCTGCAACTGGATCCTGACAGGCTGCCCCCAGGTGGTGAGAGTACGTAGCAACACATCTGCCACGCTGATCCTCAACCCTGGAGCCCCCCAGGGGTGTGTGCTCAGTCCCCTCCTGTACTCCTTGTTCACCCACGACTACATGGCCAGGCACGACTCCAACACCATCATTAAGTTTGCAGACGACACAACAGTGGTAGGCCCGATCACCGACAACGACGAGACAGCTTATAGGGAGGAGGTCAGAGACCTGGCCGGGTGGTGCCAGAATAACAACCTGTCCTTTAACGTAACCAAGACTAAGGAGATGATTGTGGACTACAGGAAAAGGATGACCGAGCACGCCCCCGTTCTCATCGATGGGGCTGTAGTGGAGCAGGTTGAGCGCTTCAAGTTCCTTGGTGTCCACATCACCAACAAACTAGAATGGTCCAAACACACCAAGACAGTCATGAAGAGGGCACGACAAAGCCTATTCCCCCTCAGGAAACTAAAAAGATTTGGCATGGGTCCTGAGATCCTCAAAAGGATTTATACAGCTGCAAAATCGAGAGCATCTTCACTTTTTGCATCACTGCCTGGTAGGGCAATTGCTCAGCCTCCGACCGCAAGGCACTACAGAGGGCAGTGCGTATGGCCCAGTACATCACTGAAGCTAAGCTGACTGCCATCCAGGACCTCTACACCAGGCAGTGTCAGAGGAAGGCCCTAAAAATTGTCAAAGACCCCAGCCACCCCAGTTATAGACTGTTCTCTCTACTACCACATGGCAAGCGGTACCGGAGTGCCAAGTCTAGGACAAAAAGGCTTCTCAACAGTGTTTACCCCCAAGCCATTAGACTCCTGAACAGGTAATCAAATGGCTACCCGGACTATCTACATTGTGTACCCCCCCCCCCCCCCCCCCCCCCTGCCAACCCCTCTTTTACGCTACTGCTACTCTGGTGTTTATCATATATGCACTGTCACTTTAACTATACGTTCATGTACATATGTACATACTACCTTAATTGGGCCGACCAACCAGTGCTCTCGCACATTGGCTAACCGGGCTATTTGCATTGTGAGAAGATTATTTTATATTCTTACCTGTATCTGAGTCATATTGTATGCAAACTTTCATACTTGTGTAAGGATACTGACACACACACAAACACACACAAACACACATTCTATAATATTGAACTCTGCTGTGGTCAAATAAAGCATCCATTACAAAACAACTTATCGGGGCTAAATTTGAATTGGGACCCTTACCCATCATATGCCATGATGAAACAACTTTGATGGGCTTCAACTCCGGCACCACAGTCTTCATGAACCCTCACACATTTTTGGCAGGCTAGACAGGGTAATGACCTATAAGCACAAAGTAACAAATTGATCCATTGTGTGCTCTCTGATATGACATTCATTGAAAACATAATACTTTCTGATATAATAGAATGTGATCGATAAACAAAAGGTTATTTCCCTTGGCCAGCTGTCCACCTCCTTGACAATTCAATTCCCCGTCAGAAGAAGGAAGCGTAGGTTGATTTTGGCAATCATGTGCTTCTCTTCGAAATGGCCAGCATGCATCTCGGTCAGCACAACCTCTTTCTCCTCCTTAGTAAAAAAATCACACTCCTGTGTGGCTGGCCATCCTTCCCCCGTAGGTACATACTGTATGATTACTTAACAAGTTGGAAGAGAAGAGTTGTTAAAATACTGAAGTCTAAGTACATTTCCACTGCTGTCTTTCTCTCTCTGTCCCTTTTCTCACTTTCATATTTTCTTTCTCTCCTACCCCCCCGCCCACTCTCAATTCAAATCACTGGTTTTATTGGCATGGGAAAACACATGTTAACAATGCCAAAGCAAGTGAAGTAGAAAATAAACAAAAGTCAAATAAACAATATAAAATGAACAGTAAACATTACACTCACAGAAGTTCCAAAATAATAAAGACATTTTAAATGTCATATTATGTCTAAATACAGTGTTGTAACAATGTGCAAATAGTGAAAGTACAAAAGGGAAAATAAATAAACAAAAATATGGGTTGTATTTTGTTCTTGTTTGTTTGTTCTTGTTTGTTTGTTCTTGTTTGTTTGTTCTTGTTTGTTTGTTCTTGTTTGTTTGTTCTTGTTTGTTTGTTCTTGTTTGTTCTTCACTGGTTCCCCTTTTCTCGTGGCAACAGGTTACAAAACTTGCTGCTGTTATGGCACACTGTGGTATTTCACCCAGTAGATATTGGAGTTTGTGTAATCTGAGGGAAATATGTGTCTCTAATATGGTCATACATTTGGCAGGAGGTTAGGAAATGCAGCTCAGTTTCCACCTCATTTTGTGGGCAGTGTGCACATAGCCTGGCTTCTCTTGAGAGCCAGGTCTGCCTACGAGGACCTTTCTCAATAGCAAGGCTATGCTCGCTGAGTCTGTACATAGTCAAAGCTTTCCTTAAGTTTGGGTCAGTCACAGTGGTAAGGTATTTTGCCACTGTGTACTCTCTGTTTAGGGCCAAGAAGCATTCTAGTTTGATCTGTTTTTTTGTTAATTCTTTCCAATGTGTCAAGTAATTATATTTTTGTTTTCTCATGATTTGGTTTGGTCTAATTGTGTTGCTGTCCCGGGGCTCTGTGGGGCCTCCCTCTCCCTCTCTGTCAGTCTAGCAAAGACACCTAGTTAAGGACATTTGGAATAACCATAATTGCTTACACCTATCCATTTGATTGATCAGGTTTAACTTATAGCTAGACACCTCAATATGACAGATATACACCTATATCAGTGGAGGCTGCTGAGGGGAGGACGGCTCATAATAAATGGCAGGAATGGAGTGAATGGAATGGCATCAACCACATACCACGTGTTTGATACCATTATTCCATTTACTCCATTCCATTATGAGCCATCCTCCCATCAGCAGCCTCCACTGAACTATATGAATAGCCAGCAACATGTAGATGACCAACTAGCTAGATGGAAAAAATGTTGTTGAAAAATGGTTGTACATAACTAAATCCGTCCAGTTATCTAACAGAAGTTAACTGCTTAACGTTACCCTGAATTGTGAATTTCTCTGAATGATGCGCCTCTTGTCCGAGATCAGTGGTACCTTCAGTATTTCGCCTGGTTGTAAAAATTAAATAAAATCTTCTCAGGGGATACCATTGAAGTGCAAGCTACATAGAAAGATTAAGCTACAATAACAGTAACAGTAGCTAACTTAGCTAGCTAACGTTAGCTAAATAAAAATCTGGCTAGCTAGCTGGCTCGCTGACTAGGCAGGCTGAGGTATAACGTACAGTAGCTAGTGTCGTAGAAATATTCAGTCAATAATATCTCTCAAATACCGGAGCCTGTGAGTTCAAATAGACTTTTATTACAATATAATAAAAGCCGAGCCGGTTCATGAAAACAACTAACTTTCCAGTCTTGGCACACACTTCTTATACATTTTTCCTTCTTACGTCACACACATAGTAACTCCTCTTAATGACTCATCCACTCTGGCATTTAGCCACCGGTTATCTTTTTGCCGTGCACTAGTTTTTAGTTTGGTTTCATATTAGGGCATGGAAACTTTAGAGCCACACCAATAGTTAAAAAATACAGACTGGTTCTCGCCTAAGACAGGTGCATTCATGTAGGACCATAGCAACAGTAAATATGAGGCCATACCACTGTTACAGAAATAACCAGACATGTCCACTCCCCAGACAGGTGCATGTCTAATGGTGTCTCATGACCCAGAGCACATATAGAGAGCACTAGTCTTACTGGCACCTCTGAAATAAATAATTGCCACACATGTTCTGGAAAATTCTCAATACTAGCAACGTTAATCTAAAAACAGCTCACATTATTTATTCATATTTAACAAGAGTTTATTATATAAAGACATATACAGTTGAAGTCGGATGTTTACATACACCTTAGTCAAATACATTTAAACTCTGTTTTTCACAATTCCTGACACTTAATCCTAGTAAAATTTCCCTGTGTTAGGTCAGTTAGGATCACCACTTTATTTTAAGAATGTGAAATGTCAGAATAACAGTAGAGAGAATGATTTCAGATTTTATTTACAGTGCCTTGCGAAAGTATTCGGCCCCGTTGAACTTTGCGACCTTTTGCCACATTTCAGGCTTCAAACATAAAGATATAAAACTGCATTTTTTTGTGAAGAATCAACAACAAGTGGGACACAATCATGAAGTGGAACGACATTTATTGGATATTTCAAACTTTTTTAACAAATCAAAAACTGAAAAATTGGGCGTGCAAAATTATTCAGCCCCCTTAAGTTAATACTTTGTAGCGCCACCTTTTGCTGCGATTACAGCTGTAAGTCGCTTGGGGTATGTCTCTATCAGTTTTGCACATCGAGAGACTGACATTTTTTCCCATTCCTCCTTGCAAAACAGCTCGAGCTCAGTGAGGTTGGATGGAGAGCATTTGTGAACAGCAGTTTTCAGTTCTTTCCACAGATTCTCGATTGGATTCAGGTCTGGACTTTGACTTGGCCATTCTAACACCTGGATATGTTTATTTTTGAACCATTCCATTGTAGATTTTGCTTTATGTTTTGTATCATTGTCTTGTTGGAAGACAAATCTCCGTCCCAGTCTCAGGTCTTTTGCAGACTCCATCAGGTTTTCTTCCAGAATGGTCCTGTATTTGGCTCCATCCATCTTCCCATCAATTTTAACCATCTTCCCTGTCCCTGCTGAAGAAAAGCAGGCCCAAACCATGATGCTGCCAGCACCATGTTTGACAGTGGGGATGATGTGTTCAGGGTGATGACCTGTGTTGCTTTTACGCCAAACATAACGTTTTGCATTGTTGCCAAAAAGTTCAATTTTGGTTTCATCTGACCAGAGCACCTTCTTCCACATGTTTGGTGTGTCTCCCAGGTGGCTTGTGGCAAACTTTAAACTACACTTTTTATGGATATCTTTAAGAAATTGCTTTCTTCTTGCCACTCTTCCATAAAGGCCAGATTTGTGCAATATACGACTGATTGTTGTCCTATGGACAGAGTCTCCCACCTCAGCTGTAGATCTCTGCAGTTCATCCAGAGTGATCATGGGCCTCTTGGCTGCATCTCTGATCAGTCTTCTCCTTGTATGAGCTGAAAGTTTAGAGGGACGGCCAGGTCTTGGTAGATTTCCAGTGGTCTGATACTCCTTCCATTTCAATATTATCGCTTGCACAGTGCTCCTTGGGATGTTTAAAGCTTGGGAAATATTTTTGTATCCAAATCCGGCTTTAAACTTCTTCGCAACAGTATCTCTGTCATGTTGTCTTGTCTCTGTCCTTTCCCTTCACCCTGTCTCCCTCTGCTGGTCGTTGTTATGTTACCTTTTCTCCCCCTCTTTTCCCCAGCTGTGCCTTGTCTCCTCCTAATTACCCATTCACCCCGTTCCCCACCTGTTCCCTTTTTCCCTCTGATTAGGTCCCTATATCTCTCTCTGTTTCTGCTCCTGTCCTTGTCGGATTCTTGTTTGTTTGTTTGTGTGTCTCATGCCTGAACCAGACTATCATCGTGTGTGCTGCAACCTTGTCCTGTCCTGTCGGAATCTACCTGTCCATCTGAGCCCACGTATGTTCGTCATTAAAGTACTCTGTTTGTTAATTCGCTTTTGGGTCCTCATTCACGCACCATAACAGAAGAATCCGACCAAGAATGGACCCAGCGACTTCGGATCCTCTCCACTCAGCCGTCGAGATCCAGGGAGCGATTCTAGGCAGACACAAGCAGGAATTGTCTGCTGCTCGACATGCCGTTGAGACCCTGGCCACCCAAGTCTCCAACCTCACAGAACAGGTTCACCATCTCCGCCTCGATCCACCGGCCACTTCCAGGGCTTTCGAATCTCCGGAGCCCAGAATCAATAACCCGCCGTGTTACTCTGGGGAGCCCACTGAATGCCGCTCGTTCCTCACCCAGTGTGATATTGTGTTTTCTCTCCAGCCCAACACTTACTCCAGGAGCACTGCTCGTGTCGCCTACGTCATATCTCTCCTTATTGGACGGGCTCGTGAGTGGGGCACGGCAATCTGGGAGGCAAGGGCTGAGTGTATTAACCAGTATCAAGACTTTAAGGAGGAGATGATACGGGTTTTTGATCGATCTGTTTTTGGGGAGGAGGCTTCCAGGGCCCTGTCTTCCCTATGTCAAGGCAATCGATCCATAACAGACTACTCTATTGAGTTTCGCACTCTTGCTGTCTCCAGTGGCTGGAACGAGCCGGCCTTGCTCGCTCGTCTTCTGGAGGGTTTCCGCGCAGAGGTAAAGGATGAGATTCTCTCCCGGGAGGTTCCTTCCAGCGTGGATTCCTTGATTGAACTCGCTATTCGCATTGAGCGACGGGTTGATCTTCGTCACCGAGCTCGTGGAAAGGAGCTCGCGCTCTCCGTCGCCTCCCTCTCCGCATCACTACCATCTTCCTCTGCCGGCTCGGGTGCTGAGCCCATGCAGCTGGGAGGTTTCCGCATCTCGACTAAGGAGAGGGAACGGAGAATCACCAACCGCCTCTGTCTCTATTGCGGTTCCGCTGGTCATTTTGCCACTTCATGTCCAGTAAAAGGCCAGAGCTCGTCAGTAAGCGGAGGGCTACTGGTGAGCGCTACTACTCCTGTCTCTCCTTCAAGATCCTGCACTACCTTGTCGGTCCATCTACGCTGGACCGGTTCGTCAGCTTCCTGCAGTGCCTTAATAGACTCTGGGGCGGAGGGCTGTTTTATGGACGAGACCTGGGCTCGGGAACATGACATTCCTCTCAGACAGTTAAAGGAGCCCACGGCCTTGTTCGCCCTGGATGGTAGTCCTCTCCCCAGGATTCAGCGTGAGACGCTACCTTTAACCCTCACTGTTTCTGGTAATCATAGTGAAACCATTTCTTTTTTAATTTTTCGTTCACCTTTTACACCTGTTGTTTTGGGCCATCCCTGGCTAGTTTGTCATAATCCTTCTATTAATTGGTCTAGTAATTCTATCCTCTCCTGGAACGTCTCTTGTCATGTGAAATGTTTAATGTCTGCTATCCCTCCTGTTTCCTCTGTCTCTTCTTCACAGGAGGAGCCTGGTGATTTGACAGGGGTGCCGGAGGAATATCACGATCTGCGCACGGTGTTCAGTCGGTCCAGGGCCACCTCTCTTCCTCCACACCGGTCGTATGATTGTAGTATTGATCTCCTTCCGGGAACCACCCCCCCCCGGGGTAGACTATACTCTCTGTCGGCTCCCGAACGTAAGGCTCTCGAAGATTATTTGTCTGTAGCTCTTGACGCCGGTACCATAGTCCCCTCCTCCTCTCCCGCCGGAGCGGGGTTTTTTTTTGTCAAGAAGAAGGACGGGTCTCTGCGCCCCTGCATAGATTATCGAGGGCTGAATGACATAACAGTGAAGAATCGTTATCCGCTTCCTCTTATGTCTTCAGCCTTCGAGATCCTGCAGGGAGCCAGGTTTTTCACTAAGTTGGACCTTCGTAACGCTTACCATCTCGTGCGCATCAGGGAGGGGGACGAGTGGAAGACGGCGTTTAACACTCCGTTAGGGCACTTTGAATACCGGGTTCTTCCTTTCGGCCTCGCTAACGCTCCAGCTGTCTTTCAGGCATTAGTCAATGATGTCCTGAGAGACATGCTGAACATCTTTGTTTTCGTTTACCTTGACGATATCCTGATTTTTTCACCGTCACTCCAGATTCATGTTCAGCACGTTCGACGTGTCCTCCAGCGCCTTTTAGAGAATTGTCTTTTCGTGAAGGCTGAGAAGTGCACTTTTCATGCCTCCTCCGTCACATTTCTCGGTTCTGTTATTTCCGCTGAAGGCATTAAGATGGATCCCGCTAAGGTCCAAGCTGTCATTGATTGGCCCGTCCCTAAGTCACGCGTCGAGCTGCAGCGCTTTCTCGGCTTCGCGAACTTCTATCGTCGTTTCATCCGTAATTTCGGTCAGGTGGCAGCTCCTCTCACAGCCCTTACTTCTGTCAAGACGTGCTTTAAGTGGTCCGTTTCCGCCCAGGGAGCTTTTGATCTCCTCAAGAATCGTTTTACATCCGCTCCTATCCTTGTTACACCTGACGTCTCTAGACAGTTCGTTGTCGAGGTTGACGCGTCAGAGGTGGGAGTGGGAGCCATCCTTTCTCAGCGCTCCCTCTCTGACGACAAGGTCCACCCATGCGCGTATTTTTCTCATCGCCTGTCGCCGTCGGAACGTAACTATGATGTGGGTAACCGCGAACTGCTCGCCATCCGGTTAGCCCTAGGCGAATGGCGACAGTGGTTGGAGGGGGCGACCGTTCCTTTTGTCGTTTGGACTGACCATAGGAACCTTGAGTACATCCGTTCTGCCAAACGACTTAATGCGCGTCAGGCGCGTTGGGCGCTGTTTTTCGCTCGTTTCGAGTTCGTGATTTCTTATCGTCCGGGCTCTAAGAACACCAAGCCTGATGCTTTGTCTCGTCTCTTCAGTTCTTCAGTAGCCTCCACTGACCCCGAGGGGATTCTCCCTGAGGGGCGTGTTGTCGGGTTGACTGTCTGGGGAATTGAGAGGCAGGTAAAGCAAGCACTCACTCAAACTCCGTCGCCGCGCGCTTGTCCTAGGAACCTTCTTTTCGTTCCCGTTCCTACTCGTCTGGCCGTTCTTCAGTGGGCTCACTCTGCCAAGTTAGCCGGCCACCCTGGCGTTCGGGGTACGCTTGCTTCCATTCGCCAGCGTTTCTGGTGGCCCACCAGGGAGCATGACACGCGTCGTTTTGTGGCTGCTTGTTCGGTCTGCGCGCAGACTAAGTCCGGTAACTCTCCTCCTGCCGGCCGTCTCAGGCCGCTTCCTATTCCCTCTCGACCGTGGTCTCACATCGCCTTAGATTTTGTCACCGGACTGCCTTCGTCAGCGGGGAAGACTGTTATTCTTACGGTTGTCGATAGGTTCTCTAAGGCGGCTCATTTCATTCCCCTTGCTAAGCTTCCTTCTGCTAAAGAGACGGCACAAATCATCATCGAGAATGTTTTCAGAATTCATGGCCTTCCGTCAGACGTCGTTTCGGACAGAGGTCCGCAATTCACGTCTCAATTTTGGAGGGAGTTTTGCCGTTTGATTGGGGCTTCCGTCAGTCTCTCTTCCGGCTTTCACCCCCAGTCTAACGGTCAAGCAGAACGGGCCAATCAGACTATTGGTCGCATCTTACGCAGTCTTTCTTTTCGCAACCCTGCGTCTTGGTCAGAACAGCTCCCCTGGGCAGAATACGCCCACAACTCGCTTCCTTCGTCTGCGACAGGGCTATCTCCTTTTCAGAGTAGCCTCGGGTACCAGCCTCCGCTGTTCTCATCTCAGTTCGCCGAGTCCAGCGTCCCCTCCGCTCAGGCTTTTGTCCAACGTTGCGAGCGCACCTGGAAGAGGGTCAGGTCTGCACTTTGCCGTTATAGGGCGCAGACTGTGAGAGCGGCTAATAAGCGTAGAACTAAGAGTCCTAGATATTGTCGCGGTCAGAGAGTTTGGCTCTCCACTCAGAACCTTCCCCTTAAGACCGCTTCTCGCAAGTTGACCCCGCGGTTCATTGGTCCGTTCCGTATTTCTCAAATCATTAACCCTGTCGCAGTGCGACTTCTTCTGCCGCGATATCTTCGTCGCGTCCACCCGGTCTTCCATGTCTCCTGTGTCAAGCCCGTTCTTCGCGCCCCCGCTCGTCTTCCCCCCCCCCCCCCCATCCTTGTCGAGGGCGCACCCATCTACAGGGTCCGTAGGATTTTGGACATGCGTCCTCGGGGCCGTGGTCATCAGTACCTAGTAGATTGGGAGGGGTACGGTCCTGAGGAGAGGAGTTGGGTTCCCTCTCGGGACGTGCTGGACCGTGCGCTGATCGATGATTTCCTCCGGTGCCGCCAGGCTTCCTCCTCGAGTGCGCCAGGAGGCGCTCGGTGAGTGGGGGGGTACTGTCATGTTGTCTTGTCTCTGTCCTTTCCCTTCACCCTGTCTCCCTCTGCTGGTCGTTGTTATGTTACCTTTTCTCCCCCTCTTTTCCCCAGCTGTGCCTTGTCTCCTCCTAATTACCCATTCACCCCGTTCCCCACCTGTTCCCTTTTTCCCTCTGATTAGGTCCCTATATCTCTCTCTGTTTCTGCTCCTGTCCTTGTCGGATTCTTGTTTGTTTGTTTGTGTGTCTCATGCCTGAACCAGACTATCATCGTGTGTGCTGCAACCTTGTCCTGTCCTGTCGGAATCTACCTGTCCATCTGAGCCCACGTATGTTCGTCATTAAAGTACTCTGTTTGTTAATTCGCTTTTGGGTCCTCATTCACGCACCATAACAATCTCGGACCTGCCTGGTGTGTTCCTTGTTCTTCATGATGCTCTCTGCGCTTTTAACGGACCTCTGAGACTATCACAGTGCAGGTGCATTTATACGGAGACTTGATTACACACAGGTGGATTGTATTTATCATCATTAGTCATTTAGGTCAACATTGGATCATTCAGAGATCCTCACTGAACTTCTGAAGAGAGTTTGCTGCACTGAAAGTAAAGGGGCTGAATAATTTTGCACGCCCAATTTTTCAGTTTTTGATTTGTTAAAAAAGTTTGAAATATCCAATAAATGTCGTTCCACTTCATGATTGTGTCCCACTTGTTGTTGATTCTTCACAAAAAAATACAGTTTTATATCTTTATGTTTGAAGCCTGAAATGTGGCAAAAGGTCGCAAAGTTCAAGGGGGCCGAATACTTTCGCAAGGCACTGTATTTCATCACATTCCCAGTGGGTCAGAAGTTTACATTCACTCAATTAGTATTTGGTAGCATTGCCTTTAAATTGTTTAACTTGGGTCAAACGTTTCAGGTAGCCTTCCACAAGCTTCACACAATAAGTTGGGTGAATTTTGGTCCATTCCTCCTGACAGAACTGGTATAACTGAATCAGGTTTGTAGGCCTCCTTGCTCTCACACGCTTTTTCAGTTCTGCCCACAAATGTTCTATAAGATTGAGGTCAGGGCTTTGCGATGGCCACTCCAATACCTTGACTTTGTTGTCCTTGAGCCATTTTGCCACAACTTTGGAAGTATGCTTGGGGTCATTTTCCATTTGGAAGACCCATTTGCGACCAAGCTTTAACTTGTCTTGAGATGTTGCTTCAATATATCCACAGAATTTTCCTTCGTCATGATGCCATCTATTTTGTGAAGTGCACCAGTCCCTCCTGCAGCAAAGCACCCCCACAACATGATGCTGCCACCCCTGTGCTTCATGGTTGGGATGGTGTTCTTTGGCTTGCAAGCCTTCCCCTTTTTTCTCCAAACATAACGATGGTCATTATGGACAAAAGGTTATATTTTTGTTTCATCAGACCAGAAGACATTTCTCCAAAAAGTACGATCTTTGTCCCCATGTGCAGTTGCAAACCATAGTCTTGCTTTTTTATGGCAGTTTTGGAGCAGTGGCTTCTTCCTTGCTGAGCGGCCTTTCAGGTTATGTCGATAAAGGACTCGTTTTACTGTGGATATAGATACTTTTATACCTGTTTCCTCCAGCATCTTCACAAGGTCCTTTGCTGTTGTTCTGGGATTGATTTGCAGGAGAACAAATACTTTAAGGTCTCAGAGCGAGTGATGTCACCGATTGAAACGCTATTAGCGCGCACCACCGCTAACTAGCTAGCCATTTCAAACCGGTTACACATAGAAGGCAATTAGCTTGTCTGGTAGGCTCAGCGTCACTGGGCAGCTTGCGGCTGGGTTTATCTTTGTAATTTATGATAGTTTGCAAGCCCTGCCACATCCGACAATCATCAGAGTCAGTTTAGTAGGTTTTGATCTTAGACCGGTATTGACGCTTTGCCTGTTTGATTGCATAGTGGGATTTCTTATGAGTGTCCCGATTAGTGTCCCGCTCCTTGAAAGGGGCTGCTCTAGCCTTTAGCTCAGTGCGGATGTTGCCTGTAATCCATGGCTTCTGGTTGGGATATGTACATATGGTCGCTGTGGGGACAACTTCCACAATGCATTTATTAATGAAGCCGGTAACTGATGGTGGTAAACTCCTCAATCCCATTGGATGAATCCCAGTACCTATTTCAGTCTGCGCTAGCAAAACAGTACTGTAGTGTAGCATCCACTTCATCAGACCACTTCCGTATTGAGTGCTTCAGTGGTATTTTCTGTTAGAATTTCTGCTTGTAAGCAAGAATAACGAGTATGGAGTTGTGGTCAGATTTGCAAAATGGAAGGCGAGGGTTTGTATGTGTATCTGTGTGTGGAATAAAAGTGATCTATAGTTTTTTTCGCCTCTAGTTACATGCTGGTTGAAACGAGGTAAAACTAATTGCAGTTTTACTGCATTAAAATCACCGGCCACTAGTTGCGTCGCCTTTGGATGGGCATTTTTTTGTTTGCTTTTGGCCCTAAACAGCTCGTTGAATGCTGTCTTAGTGCCAGTATCGGGTTTGTGGTTGTATATAGCTGCGAAAAATATATGAAAACTCTCTTGGTAAATAGCATGGTCTACAGCGAGCAGAACGTAGAGAATTCCTTAATATTAGAGATAGCGCACCAGCCGTTGTTAACAAAGAACACACACCTCCCTTGAGTTTACCCGGTGCTGCTGTTCTGTCCTGCCAATGCATCGAAAAAACAGCTTTATATGTATCTTATCCATGTCCTTATTCAGCCACAACTCCGATATTGCAGTTCTTAAGGTTCCGTTGATAGGATAGTCTCGGAGCTCGTCCTGTTTGTTCTCCAGTGACTGTACGTTCGCCAATAGAACAGAGGGTAGATGCAGTTTATGTACTCGCCGATGTAGTTTTGTCAGGGTGCCCGCACGTCGGGCCTCTCTTACGATGCTTTTTCCTTTTCTGAGTCCGCGGTGAGCAGTATGTCCTGAGCCTCTGACTCTTTGTAGTGGTAATCTTCATCCTAATCGAGGTTAGTGATCGCTGTTTTGATGTCCAAAAACTATTTTTGGTGACAGGAAATTATGGCGGAAAGATAATGTACAAAAAAAACCACACAAAATGGAAGAATTGGTCAGGAGCCCGTAAAACACTTGCTATCCAATGCAGCACAATTACTGCAGTCACTTTTTCCTGTACTTATTCACTTGATGACAGAACAGAACATGTTACAGTAAAGGCCTTTTTACTGTGTGTTGTGTTTTTGGTTTATGTTTGTGTATGATTTTTTGCCTATGTAATTTCGTCAACTTTTAAATGAGGGAAATTACATTGCTCCTGAGTTCAGTATAATGTACTACATATCCCATGAATCAAACAGCGCGAAACTCGAAAATTGAAATAGAGAACGGAAGAGATGAGAATCCCATTGGGCAATGAATAGAGTAACGTATAACGCCCAAACTGTCGACCAATCGGGTTGACGTTGTCATGTTGCGTCACGCGGTTGCTAAACTAATCGTCAAGCAATCCCTTCTCGAAGTCAAAGTATCTTGCCGCGTTTAAAATCACGGGGAACTCGGAAATCTCTGACTTCAGTGCGTTCATGACAACTGGAAACACAGGAAAAAACGAGCTCCGACTGTAAAAAAACGTTTTGAACGGCCATCCAACTCGGAATTATAAATCGTGAAGTCGGGCCTCTTTCTAAAGTTCAGACTTTCCGATTTGATAATCACCAACCCCTTGATTTGACCTCGTTTTTTTCCGTGTTCCCAGTTGTCTTGAAAGCACCATATAATCGAGAAACCTGCCTATTTTCCTCGAAAGTAGGTAAGGTCACGATTCCAAAGCTATACAACGTTACAGAGAAGCAATTAATTATCTCACACCTCGGAAAATATTTGTAATGTTATACTTGTTCACGGAATTGATGCTAATGTTGGGTTTTTGAGCTAGCGCCCAATTGACTCCCATTCACTCCTTGGAGGACAGCTCTCTTTATCCCAGAATAGCACAGAATGCACCGCGACAAAATACACAAGTCCAGTGGAGTTTTCCATCTCCTCAAAAGTATCTCTGTTTTGGTTTGGGCGGGTCGTCACTAGTTACCACAGCCACAAAGAAACAAACCCCGCCTATTTCTACAATTTATATTCTTAAAATCGTATTTGAAACATAACCTTAACCAGACTGCTAACCTTAAGCCTAAACTTTAATTAAGAACAAAAGGCACATTTTTGTTTTCATGAATTTTTACGATAAAGCCCGTTGACGATAGCCAATTTTGACTTTGTGGATATGGTAACTAGTGCCAACCCAGAAGGAGTTGCAACATTTGAAGTATCAAGAAGAAAGTATTAAATCTACCTTGCTGTTTCTATGTGTACGTATGAATATTTATGAATATCAGTATTTGTAACCTAACTACTATACTACTTTAGAAACGTTAGCAAATTAGCTACCTAACGGTTAGCCAGCACAGAGTAACCGATGCAATTCAAAACACGCTGTAGAATTATCGGTAGCTTTCTAGCTAGCTAGCTAGCGTTGTTATACCAGAAAGCACGCCGGACATCCATATGCGGATGTAAAGTGAACACGAAAATCTATCAAAGCTAGTCAACTGTCTGTAATCTCATATGATCATGTTTTATTTTTAAATATCTGATGAGACCGATCTCTAGTAGTGTTGTCAGCTAGCTAACGGCTAACTAGCTAACGTTATTTATTTGAAATGTTGCATGATGAAATATTTTGAGGTGCACCATCTCGTTTTCAAGATGCAAACGGAGGGTGTTAATCCTTTGAATAGCCACAGTTTGGTGTAGTAACGTAACTTTCAAATTCACAAGCTGTCAGTGTTTAGCTATCTAGCTAGCTGGCCAGATGTTTGCTAAGATGTTTCTTAGGTTCTAATTACTAGCCTACACATTTAATGTTACAACCCTCTCGGGAAATTGACATGGCTGTTATTTGATCAACACAAAGAATAAAGCTGTTATCTTCATGCATGGTTCCACCACAGCTCAAGATGACAAGCGTTGCCCTCCTGAGGAGTTGAAGCGCTGGAGCTCGCCTGGCCTTGAACATGAATTCACCAGAGGACGGTTCTTCCTTTTCCACTCAGAAGAACTCAAATTGGACCAACCACCAAACATCCACTCCACAGCCAGGACTTAGCCCTGCTAGCCCAGTTCAAACACCTGTTTCAACCAACCCTGCTAGCCTGTCTCAATCACTAATTTCACCCCAGAAACAGAGGACAGCAGAGAACGGAACCTCTGATGCATCACAGCCACACAGTGAACGGCGCAAGAGGGGGAGGCCACCCAAAGACAAGACACCTCATACTGTCCCAGAACATCAGATCCAGTCCCCTTCAGATTCAGACCCATGTTCACAGCGAGAGGAAGAAACTAATGCTGTCAGAGTGATACATCCCCTCTCATCCAACTCACCTGTGCCTGAGGACCGATGTCAGTCACCTGATGCCCTAACAGAGGTTGAGACACAGCCCCTGTCACCCAGCCCACCTGTGGGCACCTCTGAACTACCTTCCCCCACCAAGGATTTACAGAGGGTACATCGTAACGAAGGGTCCCGTCTCTGTAGTCCATCTGTAGAACAAGGAGATACAACCAGCCATAGTGTCCTAATTGCTAGAGATCACACATATTCACTGACCAGAGAACTAGAGGCTGAACCATTTGTTTCACCCCAGAAACAGAGGACCACAGAGAAAGGAACCTCTGATCAGTCACAGCCACACGGTGAACGGCGCAAGAGGGGGAGGCCACCCAAAGACAAGACACCTCATACTGTCCCAGAACATCAGATCCAGTCCCCTTCAGATTCAGACCCAAGTTCACAGCCACACGGTGAATGGCACAAGAGGGAGAGGCCACCCAAAGACAAGACACCTCATACTGTCCCAGGACATCAGATCCAGTCCCCTTCAGATTCAGACCCAAGTTCACAGCCACACAGTGAATGGCACAAGAGGGGGAGGCCACCCAAAGACAAGACACCTCATACTGTCCCAGGACATCAGATCCAGTCCCCTTCAGATTCAGACCCAAGTTCACAGCCACACACTGAATGGCAGAAGAGGGGGAGGCCACCCAAAGACAAGACACCTCATACTGTCCCAGGACATCAGATCCAGTCCCCTTCAGATTCAGACCCAAGTTCACAGCCACACAGTGAATGGCACAAGAGGGGGAGGCCACCCAAAGACAAGACACCTCATACTGTCCCAGGACATCAGATCCAGTCCCCTTCAGATTCAGACCCAAGTTCACAGCCACACGGTGAATGGCACAAGAGGGGGAGGCCACCCAAAGACAAGACACCTCATACTGTCCCAGGACATCAGATCCAGTCCCCTTCAGATTCAGACCCAAGTTCACAGCCACACAGTGAATGGCACAAGAGGGGGAGGCCACCCAAAGACAAGACACCTCATACTGTCCCAGAACATCAGATCCAGTCCCCTTCAGATTCAGACCCAAGTTCACAGCCACACAGTGAATGGCACAACAGGGGGAGGCCACCCAAAGACAAGACACCTCATACTGTCCCAGAACATCAGATCCAGTCCCCTTCAGATTCAGACCCATGTTCACAGCGAGAGGAACAAACAGATGCTGTCACAGTGACACATCCCCTCTCATCCAACTCACCTGTGCCTGAGGACAGGTGTCAGTCACCGGTGAGGAAGTATAGAAAAAGATCAGAGACCCCTAAGGTAGACCAGTCGCAGGAGACTGACCAGTCGCAGGAGACTGACCAGTCGCAGGAGATCCAGTCCCCATCTGATTCAGACCCAAGTTCACAGCGAGAGGAACAAACAGATGCTGTCACAGTGACACATCCCCTCTCATCCAACTCACCTGTGCCTGAGGACAGGTGTCAGTCACCGGTGAGGAAGTATAGAAAAAGATCAGAGACCCCTAAGGTAGACCAGTCGCAGGAGACTGACCAGTCGCAGGAGACTGACCAGTCGCAGGAGATCCAGTCCCCATCTGATTCAGACCCAAGTTCACAGCCACACGGTGAACGGCGCAAGAGGGGGAGGCCACCCAAAGACAAGACACCTCATACTGTCCCAGGACGTCAAATCCAGTCCCGTTCTGATTCAGACCCATGTTCACTGCCACACAGTGAACGGCGCAAGAGGGGGAGGCCACCCAAAGACAAGACACCTCATACTGTCCCAGGACATCAAATCCAGTCCCGTTCTGATTCAGACCCAAGTTCACAGCCACACAGTGAACGGCGCAAGAGGGGGAGGCCACCCAAAGACAAGACACCTCATGCTGTCCCAGGACATCAGACCAATCAGGCCCTAACAGATACACACGCATGTTCACAGCCAGAGGACCAAACAGAGGCTGAGACACAGTCCTTGACATCCAACTCACCTGCGCCTGGCCTTGAGGACAGGTGTCCGGCACCGGTGACAAAGAGGAAGTATACAAAAAAATCAGAGACCTCTAAGGTAGACCAGTCGCAGGAGACCGACCAGTCGCAGGAGAGTGAGAATTTGAGCAAGAGGAAACATGCATCTAAAACGTCACAGACCTCCAAGGTAGCTCAATCACAGGAGACTGTCCAGTCGCAGGAGACTGTGAGGAAGTGGAAACATACTAGAAAGTCACAGAGCCATAAAGTAGACCAGTCACAGGAAACTGAGGGGAATAGGGAAAAGACATCTGAAATATCGCTGAAGCGTAAGCTAGAGTCACAAGTGGAGACTGTAAAAAAGAGAAAATATACTAAGAAATCAAAAAGCCATAATGTAGTCTCTGCCAACCACATCTCATTCCCTGTGCTATCTGCAGACCTCTCCCCCAGCGTTGTCTCTTCCACACACAACCCTCCTGGTGTCCCAAAGAGAAAACATAGAAAAAAACCACAGAGCCACAGGGTAGACTCTGAGATCGTCTCTTCATTCCCTGTTCTATCTGCAGAACTCTCTTCTGGCCTAAAGAGGAGCCTCTCTCCTACTCTCAGCCCTCCTGGTGTCTCTTCCTCGACAAGCACACCTAAGAGAGTCAGAGGCAGAACTAAGGGGGTCCAGCAACAGATCTGTCTTAGCTCCACCCCAGGCCCCAGATCCTCCATAGGAACAGCCAACCCCTTCTCTGTCTCTCTGTCTCCCCTGGCCCCCAGCTCTAAGCCAGACAGCCCTCAGAACGCCTCACCTATCACCTGGAAGCTGTTCGATCTAGACAAGGTACTGTATCATCTTTATCAACACTGAGTCGAAACAGACGTGATGTGACGCACCGAGAGACAATTTGCCTTGACAATGGAGAATCTCCGTTGAAAATGTGTTTTAGTCCATGCTTATTCTCTGTAGAGTAGTAAATGTTTAAAGTATTCAATATTCAGTAACTTTCTCTCTTTCAGATTCCAGAGCCAGACAGAGCTGTACCCAGCAGTAAACCTTGGGGTAAACCCAGAGGTCGACCAAGGAAGGACCCGGCTGGAGTGAAGAAGCCGGCTGTAGTGAAGGGAGTGAAGAAGCCGGGTGTAGTGAAAAGAGTGAAGGAGAGGGCTGTAGTGAAGGGAGTGAAGAAGCCGGCTGTAGTGAAGGGAGTGAAGAAGCCGGCTGTAGTGAAGGGAGTGAAGAAGCCGGCTGTCGTGAAGGGAGTGAAGAAGCCGGCTGTCGTGAAGGGAGTGAAGAAGCTGGCTGTCGTGAAGGGAGTGAAGAAGCCGGCTGTCGTGAAGGGAGTGAAGAAGCCGGCTGTCGTGGAGGGAGTGAAGAAGCCGGCTGTCGTGGAGGGAGTGAAGAAGCCGGCTGTCGTGAAGGGAGTGAAGAAGCCGGCTGTCGTGAAGGGAGTGAAGAAGCCGGCTGTCGTGAAGGGAGTGAAGAAGCCGGCTGTCGTGAAGGGAGTGAAGAAGCCGGCTGTCGTGAAGGGAGTGAAGAAGCCGGCTGTCGTGAAGGGAGTGAAGAAGCCGGCTGTCGTGAAGGGAGTGAAGAAGCCGGCTGTCGTGAAGGGAGTGAAGAAGCCGGCTGTCGTGAAGGGAGTGAAGAAGCCGGCTGTCGTGAAGGGAGTGAAGAAGCCGGCTGTCGTGAAGGGAGTGAAGAAGCCGGCTGTCGCGAAGGGAGTGAAGAAGCCGGCTGTCGCGAAGGGAGTGAAGAAGCCGGCTGTCGTGGAGGGAGTGAAGAAGCCGGCTGTCGTGGAGGGAGTGAAGAAGCCGGCTGTCGTGGAGGGAGTGAAGAAGCCGGCTGTCGTGGAGGGAGTGAAGAAGCCGGCTGTAGTGAAGGGAGTGAAGGACCCGGCTGTAGGGGAGAGCGTGAAGAAGCCGGCTGTAGTGACGAGAATGAAGGACCCGGCTGTAGGGAAGAGAGTGAAAACTCAGTGTGGTAAGAAGGTGAAGACTGCAGCAGAGGGAGGTTCCCAGACCTGCAGCTCAGAGGAGGGGCCTCCAGCCAAGCACAGACGTAGAATCAGGAAGGGTCTTACAGCAGAGGGAGTGGAGAGAGTCGGGCTGCAGAGTGACGACAGCACCAGCTCTCAGCCAATCCAATGCTCCAGACCACGGTTTGAGCTACTGGAGTTGGACTCACCGGACGAAGACACAGGAGATGCCTCCCTGTCCTCAAACCTGTCCATCGAACTGAGCCTACAGGAAGACCACCTGACATCACTTCCTCTTGAAGAGGAGGAGGAGGAAGAGCAGGAGGATGAGGAAGATCTGCCCAGTTTCTTAAATAACACAAGTGAGTTAGAGTGTGATTGTGTGGATGGTTGATAAACTCCCTCCCTGACATGACGCCTGTAAAAATTGCACATTGTTTTTAATTACACTGAACAAAAATATAAAAGCAACATGCAAGAATTTCAAAGATTTTATAGTTCATATAAGGAAATCAGTCAATTTAAATGAATTCATTAGGCCCTAATCTGCATTTCACATGACTGGGAATACAGATGTGCATCTGTTGGTAACAGATAATTTAAAACAAAAGGTAGAGGCATGGATCAGAAGACCATCTGATATGACCACCATTTGCCTCATGCAGCGCGACACAGCTCCTTCACATAGAGTTGATCAGACTGTTGATTGTGGCCTGTGTAATGTTGTCTCACTCCTCTTCAATGGCTGTGCAAAGTTGCTGGATATTGGCGGGAACTGGAACACGCTGTCATACACGTCGATCCAGAGCATCCCAAACCTGTCCAATGGGTGGCAGTCTGTGTATGCAGGCCATGGAAGAACTGGGACATTTTAAGCTTGCAGGAAATGTGAAAAGATGACATGGGGCCGTGCATTATCATGCTGAAACATGAGGTGATGGCGGTGGATGAATGGCTCAACAATGGCCTCGGGACCTCTTCACGGTATCTCTGTGCATCAAATTGCCATCGATAAAATGTAATTGTGTTCATTGTCCGTAGCTTATGCCTGCCCATCCCATAATCCCACCTCCCCCATAATCCCACCTCCACCATAACCCCACCTCCACCATAACCCCACCTCCACCATAACCCCACCTCCACCATAACCCCACCTCCACCATAACCCCACCTCCACCATAACCCCACCTCCACCATAACCCCACTGGCACTTTGTTCACAACGTTGACATCAGCAAACTGCTCGCCCACATTTGAAACCGGGATTCATCCGTAAAGAGCACTCTTCTCCAGCAGGCCAGTGGCCATCGAAGGTGAGCATTTGCCCACTGAAGTCGGTTACGACGCCGAACTGCAGTCAGGTCAAGGCCCTGGTGAGAACGAAAAGCATGTAGAATTGCTTCCCTGAAATGGTTTCTGACAGTTTGTGCAGGAATTCGTTGGTTGCGCAAACCCACAGTTTCATCAGCTGTCCAAGTGGCCAGTCTCAGATGATCCAACAGGTGAAGAAGCCAGATGTGGAGGACCTGGGCTGGCGTGGTTACACGTGAGGCCGGTTGGAAGTACTGCCAAATTCTCTAAAACAAATTTGGAGGTGGCTTATGGTAGAGAAATTAACATTGCATTCTCTGGCAACAGCTCTGGTGGACATTCCTGTAGCCAGTATGCCAATTGCACGCTCCTTCAAAACTTGACATCTGTGGCATTGTATTGTGACAATTGCACATTTTAGTGGCATTTTATTGTCCCCAGCACAAGGTGCACCTGTGTAATGATCATGCTATTTAATCTTGATATACCACACCACTCAGGTGGATGGATTATCTTGGTAAAGGAGAAATGCTCATTAAACGGGATGTAAACAAATTTGGGCACAAAATTAGAGAGAAATAAGCTTTTTGTGCATATGGAACATTTCTGGGATCTTTTTATTTAAGCTCATGAAACATGGCACCAACACTTTACATGTTGCGTTTTATATTTTTGTTCAGTATATAAATCATTATTTGTCTCTTTCAGAGCCGCTGTCCATAACAGAGGGAATATGTGTTTGGTGCAAATTTAGAAACTATCCTTTCTGGCCGGCAATGGTGAGTTAGGATCTGTGCTCCCAACAACATGAAACGATGAGATGTGGTGGGGACATGTTAGAGCTGACAACAACTCCTCTTCTCCTCAGGTGAAAAGCGTGAACCGGAAGATGAAGAAAGCCAGCATTGTGTTTATTGACAACCTGCTGTTTGACAAAAAGAGGATACGAAAAGGGTAGGAACTCCAAAAAAACTGTCTGTTTAACCCTTTCCACCGTCATTCTTTGGTAATGAACCTTTGTTCCGATATTAACCATCATGTTTCTTTCCCGTTTCTTTTCCAGCTTCTCTGTGGCCTTAAAAACATTGAAGCCTTTTGACTGTGAAGAGGCTGATCAGCTTGTGGTAAGAATGTCTGAAACAGACAACTATTTTATGAATACTGTTTCCATATAACTCATTTATATTATAGAGACAGCTATTTTTGTATATGTATTCCTGGTGGGTTGATGTTGTTTTCTGTTGTCTGTAGTGTAAAGCCAGAGAGAGTTATGATGCTGCCATCAAATGGTGCCTGGAGCTGATCGCCGACTATAGAATCCGTATCGGTAAACAATTGTACTACGCTTCTCTTAGAATGAGCACTATGCGCCTGTTTTCCGGACCCCCCGATGAAGTTCATTACATGTGTGTTGTGTTTTCCTTGATGTTTGTGTTGTCTTTTGCAGGATGCGGCTTCACCGGTTCCTTCATTGAATACTTTTCAGATGACATAAGTGAGTTCATGTCTATTCGCTGCTATTAGATGTTGTTACTTTGCCATCCAATGTTTAACCTCATCCCAATGCTGCCTGTTCTTAATTTAAGATCGTCATTATAGTACAACAGAATGTATTCTCTTAACTGACCTGACTAAATATAATATGTGTGAAATGCTTGATAATGTATGTGATATCAACAGAGAAGTATATATTTTCTGGGTGATTTATAATTGCCATATCTAGGAAAACCAAAGTTCCAAAGGCTGGGCCTAATATAGTGTATAAGAGGTCATACAATAAGTTTTGTAGTGATTCATATGTGGATGATGTAAAGAATCTTTGCTGGTGTGTGGTGTGTAGTGAGGAGCAACCAGACGCTACACTTGACACATTTATGAAACTACTTATTCCAGTTACTAATAAGCAAACACCCATTAAGAAAATGACTGTAAAAACTGTTAAATCCCCTTTGGATTGATGAGGAATTTAAAAATTGTATGGTTGAGAGGGATGAGGCAAAAGGTATGGAAGTTAAGTCTGGCAGCCCAACTGATTGGCAAACGTTCTGCAAATTAAGAAATCATGTGACTAAACTAAATAAAAATTCAAAGAAACTACTCTATGAAACAAAGATAAATGACATATAGAATGATAGTAAAAAGCTTTGGGGCACCTTTAAAATGAAATTGTGGAGAGAAAAAAAAGCCAACTCGGCTCCTTCATTCATTGAATCAAGGTGGCTCATTCATCACAAAGCCCACTGATATTGCAAACTACTTTAATGACTTTATCATTGACAAGATAAGCAAACTTAGGCATGACATACCAGCAACAAACGCTGACACTACACATCCAAGTATATCGGACCAAATTATGAAAGACAAGTATTGTACTTTTGAATTTCGCAAAGTCATTGTGGTAGAGGTGAACAAATTATTGCTGTCTATCAACAATGACAAGCCAGCAGGGTCTGACAATCTGGATGGAAAATTACTGAGGATAATAGCAGACGATATTGCCACTCCTATTTGCCACATCTTCAATTTAAGCCTACTAGAGAGCGTTTGCCCTCAGGCCTGGAGGGAAGCTAAAGTCACTCTGCTACCCAAGAATAGCAAAGCCCCCTTTACTGGCTCAAATAACCAACCAATCAGCCTGTTACCAACCCTTAGTTAACTTCTGGAGAAAATTGTGTTTGACGCGATACAATGCTATTTCACAGTAAACAAATTGACAACAGAATTTCAGCATGCTTATAGGGAAGGACACTCAACAAGCAAAGCACTTACATAAATGACTGATGATTGGCTGAGAGAAATTGATGATACAATTATTGTGAGGCCTGTCTTGTTAGACACATGAGTGATCATAGTCTGCTACTGGAAAAACATATGTGTTATGGCTTTACATCCCCTGCTATAATGTGGATAAATAGTTACTTGTCTAACAGAACACAGAGGGTGTTCTTTAACGGAAGCCTCTCAAATATAATCCTGTTAGAATCAGGAATTCCCCAGGGTAACTGTTTAGGCCCCATGCTTTTTCAATTTTTACTAACAACATACTTTACTTTGAGTAAAGCCAGAGTGTCTATGTATGCAGATGACTCAATACACGTCAGCTACTACAGCAACTGAAATGACTGCAACACTTAACAACACTCAACACTTAACAAAGAGTTGCAGTTAGTTTCAGAGTGGGTGGCAAGGAATAAGTTAACCCTAAATATTTCTAAACCTAAAAGCATTGTATTTGGAACAAAACACTCACTAAACCCTAAACCTCAACTAAATCTTGTAATAAATCATGTGGAAATTGAGCAAGTTGAGATGACTAAACTGCTTGGAGTAACCCTAGATTGTAAACTGTCATGGTCAAAACATATTGATGCAGTAGTAGCTAAGATGGGGAGAAGTCTGTCCATTATAAAGTGCTGCTCTGCCTTCTTAACAGCACTGTCAACAAGGCAGGTCCTACAGGCCCTAGTTTAACAACACTATCAACAAGGCAGGTCCTACAGGCCCTAGTTTCTGCCTTCTTAACAACACTATCAACAAGGCAGGTCCTACAGGCCCTAGTTTCTGCCTTCTTAACAACACTATCAACAAGGCAGGTCCTACAGGCCCTAGTTTCTACCTTCTTAACAGCACTATCAACAAGGCAGGTCCTACAGGCCCTAGTTTCTACCTTCTTAACAGCACTATCAACAAGGCAGGTCCTACAGGCCCTAGTTTCTACCTTCTTAACAGCACTTTCAACAAGGCAGGTCCTACAGGCCCTAGTTTAACAACACTATCAACAAGGCAGGTCCTACAGGCCCTAGTTTCTGCCTTCTTAACAACACTATCAACAAGGCAGGTCCTACAGGCCCTAGTTTCTGCCTTCTTAACAACACTATCAACAAGGCAGGTCCTACAGGCCCTAGTTTCTACCTTCTTAACAGCACTATCAACAAGGCAGGTCCTACAGGCCCTAGTTTCTACCTTCTTAACAACACTATCAACAAGGCAGGTCCTACAGGCCCTAGTTTCTACCTTCTTAACAACACTATCAACAAGGCAGGTCCTACAGGCCCTAGTTTCTACCTTCTTAACGACACTATCAACAAGGCAGGTCCTACAGGCTCTAGTTTTGTTGCACCTGGACTACTGTTCAGTCGTGTGGTCAGGTGCCACAAAAAAGGACTGAGGAAAATTGCAATTGGCTCAGAATAGGGCAGCACGGCTGGATGTACACAGAGAGCTAATATTAATAATATTAATGTCAATCTCTCCTGGCTGAAAGTGGAGGAGAGATTAACTTCATCACTACTTTTATTTATGAGAGGTGTTGACATGTTGAATGCACCGAGCTGTCTGTCTAAACTACTGGCACACAGCTCGGACACCCATGCATGCCCCACAAGACATGCCACAAGAGGTCTCTTCACAGTCCCCAAGTCCAGAACAGACTATGGGAGGCACACAGTACTACACAGAGCCATGACTACATGGAACTCTATTCCACAGTACTACATAGAGCCATGACTACATGGAACTCTATTCCACAGTACTACATAGAGACATGACTACATGGAACTCTATTCCACAGTACTACATAGAGCCGTGACTACATGGAACTCTATTCCACAGTACTACATAGAGCCATGACTACATGGAACTCTATTCCACAGTACTACACAGAGCCATGACTACATGGAACTCTATTCCACAGTACTACATAGAGCCATGACTACATGGAACTCTATTCCACAGTACTACATAGAGCCATGACTACATGGAACTCTATTCCACAGTACTACATAGAGCCATGACTACATGGAACTCTATTCCACAGTACTACATAAAGCCATGACTACATGGAACTCTATTCCACAGTACTACATAGAGCCATGACTACATGGAACTCTATTCCACAGTACTACATAAAGCCATGACTACATGGAACTCTATTCCACAGTACTACATGGAACTCTATTCCACAGTACTACATAGAGCCATGACTACATGGAACTCTATTCCACAGTACTACATAAAGCCATGACTACATGGAACTCTATTCCACAGTACTACATAAAGCCATGACTACATGGAACTCTATTCCACATCAAGTAACTGACGCAAGCGGTAAAATTAGATTTAAAAAAACAGGAAAAAAACACCTTATGGAACAACGGGGACTGTGAAGCAACACAAACATTGGCACAGGCGCATGCATACACACACACACACACACACACACACACGATAACATGCGCACTATACATACAGTTGAAGTCTGAAATTTACATACAGCTTAGCCAAATACATTTTAAACTCAGTTTTTACAATTTCTGACCTTTTTAATCCTAAAAATTCTCTGTCTTAGGTTAGTTGGGATCACCACTTTATTTTAAGAATGTGAAATGTCAGAATAATAGTCAGAAGTTTACATACACTCAATTAGTATTTGGTAGCATTGCCTTTAAATTGTTTAACTTGGGTCAAATGTTTCGTGTAGCCTTCCACAAGCTTCCCACAATAAGTTGGGTGAATTTTGGCCCATTCATCCTGACAGAACTGGTGTAACTGAGTCAGGCCTCCTTGCTTGCACATGCTTTTTCAGTTCTGCCCACACATTTTCTATAGGATTTGAGGTCAGGGCTTTGTGATGGCCACTCCAATACCTTGACTTTGTTGTCCTTAAGCTATTTTGCCACAACTTTGGAAGTATGCTTGGGGTCATTGTCCATTTGGAAGACCCATTTGCGACCAAGCTTTAACTTCCTGATTGATGTCTTGAGGTCTTGCTTCAAGATATCCACATCATTTTCCTTCGTCATGATGCTATCTATTTTGTGAAGTGCACCAGTCCCTCCTGCAGGAAAGCAACCCCACAACATGATGCTGCCAGCCCCGTGCTTCACGGTTGGGATGGTGTTCTTCAGCTTGCAAGCCTTCCCCTTTTTCCTCCAAACATAACGATGGTCATTATGGCCAAACAGTTCTATATTTATTTCATCAGACCAGAGGACATTTCTCCAAAAAGTACGATATTTGTCCCCATGTGCAGTTGCAAACCGTTGTCTGGCTTTTTTATGGCGGTTTTGGAGCAGTGGCTTCTTCCTTGCTGAGCGGCCTTTCAGGTTATGTCGATATAGAACTCGTTTTACTGTGAATATAGATACTTTTGTACCTTTTTCCTCCAGCAGCTTCACAAGGTCCTTTGCTGTTGTTCTGGGATTGATTTGCACTTTTAGACTTTTTTTTTAGACTTTTGGAGGTCTACCATTTTTGGGGGGATTTTTCTATTTTCCCTTTTGCTTGACATCATGGGAATATCAAAGAGGCACTGAGTTTGAAGGTAGGCCTTGAAATACATCCACAGGTACACCTCCAATTGACTCAAATGATGTCAATTAGCCTAAAGCCATGACATAATTTTCTGGAATTTTCCAAGTTGTTTAAAGGCACAGTCAACTTAGTGTATGTAAACTTCTGACCCACTGGAATTGCGATACAGTGACATAATCTGTCTAAACAGTTGTTGGAAAAATTATTTGTGTCATGCACAAAGTAGATGTCCTAACCGACTTGCCAAAACAATAGTTTGTTAACAAGAAATTGGTGGAGTGGTTAAAAAACGAGTTCTAATGACTCCAACCTAAGTGTATGTAAACTTCCGACTTCAACTGTACACATGGATTTAGTACTGTAGATATGTGGTAGTGGTGGAGTTGGGGCCTGAGGGCACACTTTGTGTTGTAATTTTTTGTAAAATTGTATAAACTGGCTTAATTCCCACAAAGAGTAGCTGCTACTTTAGCAGCTATTGGGGATCCATAATAAATACAAATAAAGGTGACATATGGATAAATAACCTGCCTGATCCACCCCCAGGCTGTCCTGTGAGGAGACGTTATCCTCAGAGTACCTCTGACCTCAACTTCCCCAGTAAGCTGATGTTGGAGGAGCAGTTTTTAACCTCTGACCTTGGGGAGGAAGAGGAGGAGGGCAGCGGCCGGCAGGAGGAGGAGAGGAGGAGGAGGAGGAGAAGGAGGAAGCTGCTGCCTGACCGCTCCAAGGCAGCACGTAACCGTGCCAATGAGAAACTGGTGGACTTCATCGTTAAGCAACGCCGGGTGGAGACACGCCTTCTAGTGAGTAACCATGCCGATGCCTTCCTCACTCTCCCAGGCACTCAATAGGTTCTCTTCTCTGCTGTCTGTCTGTCAGTATCAGGTTTTCTCCCTTCATTCCCCTCTCCCTCATTCCTCTTTCTCGCTCGCTCTCTCCCTCCCATCCCCCTCTCTCTAACCCCAGTGTGTGATCAGGTCTCTCTATATATGATGACCTTTCTCCCCCCTCCCCCCCCCAAGGGTGTGATCGGGTCTCTCTATATATGATGACCTTTCTCTCCCCCCCCCCCAAGGGTGTGATCGGCGGGCAGCAACAATCTAAGTGGTTGCGATGGTTCCTGGCAGCCAGCCGTTCAGTAGTGGACACCTACCTGGAGGATGAGGATCAGCTGGACCAGGTGTATCAGTACCTGAGGGGGGTGTATGATACCGCCCCCCTCACCGCCCCCTGCCTGGCTGACGTTGACCGCATTCGCCTCGTCCTGGACGTCCTCTTACCGGAGGTCAAAGTGCAATAGGAAACTACTTTATTGTCCATCGACACACATGTATTTTTGCTCTGTGTGTTTTAATATTCCCCTTTCTTTACTGTTGAAGTGACGTTGAATTATTTAAAATTAAATGATTCTAAAGTTTTCTTCTCCTGCAGGCTATTATCTATGCCATAGCTGGAGTGGACAAGTTGTCACTGGTGAAGGCAGAGGACAAATACCTGAAAGGGCCCTGTCTGAGTAAAAGGTAAGAGAGGAGTAGTGTGTTAGCCCACTGAACTAAAGCCTAGGCATTAGCTTGGGGAGCTAACCCAAGTCAGGTTTAACACATCTGTTTTCCTGTCCCTCCTTCCTCTCCTCAGGGAAAGAGAGGAGTTTGATTGGATGATCGAGCAACAGATGAAGATGAAAGCATCGATCGGTCAGCGTCCTGCGCACTGAACAACATTGCCTACTTGGCTTCCAGCCTTCAGACTTCAGCCGAGATTAAATCCGAGGGCGTGCTGTGTAGTGCTTTACCTTCAAATGTCATTTCTGATTGAGACGACATCTGCAGCGTTTTACCGTGAATGCGATCTCCACAAATGCGGCAACGTTGCATTTAGTCCCAAAGTTTCCAAATCACAACAAAGTTGTTGAGCATCCTGGGACAAAAAGAGCCATTTAGAACGGTCTCTGAGGACATTCAACTGCTGTAGTTCATAGTTCATACTAGCAGTGGTGTGACTGTGAATGTGAAACTCCTGGGAGGAGTTACCCTGCGGTCTAGACCAACTACCACAGTATTTTATCCATCATGGTTGCCCCTTAAGGCTGGATGACTGTAAATTCTGTAAATACTGGCCTATTTTTATATAGAAAAGGAATGTCTTTTTTTTTTCTTTTTTTTAAATTGTAATATTTTAATTCCTCTTCCTGTTTGAATTCCTGTCTAATTATGTGGTCATGTAAGGTTAGCTTGTCGATACCTTCATCTATACCTATTCCTTGGTGACAGGCATGTAATATTCTGAATGTGAATCATGTCAGCTCAATAAAGCTTCCTCGGTCACCTAGTTTGCTTCTTATTGGTATACTGAGGCCCAAATGGCACCCTATTCTCTTCCTAGTGCACTTCTTTTGTCCAAGGCCCAAGTAGTGCACTATATCGGGAACAGCGTGCCATTTAAGACGCAACCCATGGCTTGCAATGACGGTACAGGAATGAGACTATTCCCCCCATGACAGGTCAATAATGAATGCATGCAAGTCTGGTAACAGATTTTTATTTATATTATACACTGCTCAAAAACACTTAAACAACACAATGTAACTCCAAGTCAATCACACTTCTGTGAAATCAAACTGTCCACTTAGGAAGCAACACTGATTGACAATAAATAGACAACAGGTGGAAATTATAGGCATTTAGCAAGACACCCCCAATAAAGGAGTGGTTCTGCAGGTGGGGACCACAGACCACTTCTCAGTTCCTATGCTTGCTGGCTGATGTTTTGGTCACTTTTGAATGCTGCCGGTGCTTTCACTCTAGTGGTAGCATGAGACGGAGTCTACAACCCACACAAGTGGCTCAGGTAGTGCAGCTCATCCAGGATGGCACATCAATGCGAGATGTGGCAAGAAGGTTTGCTGTGTCTGTCAGCGTAGTGTCCAGAGCATGGAGGCGCTACCAGGAGACAGGCCAGTACATCAGGAGACGTGGAGGAGGCCGTAGGAGGGCAGCAACCCAGCAGCAGGACCGCTACCTCCGCCTTTGTGCAAGGAGGAGCACTGCCAGAGCCCTGCAAAATGACCTCCAGCAGGCCACAAATGTGCATGTGTCTGCTCAAACGGTCATAAACAGACTCCATGAGGGTGGTATGAGGGCACGACGTCCACAGGTGGGGGTTGTGCTTACAGCCCAACACCGTGCAGGACGTTTGGCATTTGCCAGAGAACACCAAGATTGGCAAATTCGCCACTGGCGCCCTGTGCTCTTCACAGATGAAAGCAGGTTCACACTGAGCACATGTGACAGACGTGACAGTCTGGAGACGCCGTGGAGAACGTTCTGCTGCCTGCAACATCCTCCAGCATGACCGGTTTGGCGGTGGGTCAGTCATGGTGTGGGGTGGCATTTCTTTGTGCTCCATGTGCTTGCCAGAGGTAGCCTGACTGCCATTAGGTACCAAGATGAGATCCTCAGACCCCTTGTGAGACCATATGCTGGTGTGGTTGGCCCTGGGTTCCTCCTAATGCAAGACAATGCAAGACCTCATGTGGCTGGAGTGTGTCAGCAGTTCCTGCAAGAGGAAGGCATTGATGCTATGGACTGGCCCGCCCGTTCCCTAGACCTGAATCCAATTGAGCACATCTGGGACATCATGTCTCGCTCCATCCACCAACGCCACGTTGCACCACAGACTGTCCAGGAGTTGGCGGATGCTTTAGTCCAGGTCTGGGAGGAGATCCCTCAGAAGACCATCCGCCACCTCATCAGGACCATGCCCAGGCGTTGTAGGGAGGTCATACAGGCACGTGGAGGCCACACACACTACTGAGCCTCATTTTGACTTGTTTTAAGGACATTACATCAAAGTTGGATCAGCCTGTAGTGTGGTTTTCCACTTTAATTTTGAGTGTGACTCCAAATCCAGACCTCCATGGGTTGATATATTTGTGTGTACATTTTGTGTGATTTTGTTGTCAGCACATTCAACTATGTAAAGAAAAAAGTATTTAATAAGAATATTTCATTCATTCAGATCTAGGATGTTATTTTAGTGTTCCCTTTATTTTTTTGAGCAGTGTATTTATAAGTACAAAAAAATATGTTGCTTGTCTAATGTCTCATCAATCATGGAATTCACAAGGCACTTCCTGGTTGCTATGCCACGGGTGTTCTTGGTGGATATCCTCATGCAACTTCAGTCAATCTTTGTCGTTGTAAAATACCAACTCGTCTCAGGCTTGGTAAACAGCCTTCAAAGTCTACCTACATTTTGGCAAATCATTTCAATATAATTAAGTTTTTAACATCATGTACAGTGCTTTCAATGTAATACACAGAAAATGCCGTATTGCTACAATCACTATGGCGATACACTGATGAAAAACAGTTTATTAGCTGCTTCTCCCTGAGTTGAAAGGCGGAGAGCCAGTGTGTGTCTCAAATCCTCCTGGAATCCAATGTCTCTAAAGTCCAAAAAGGGTGTTCCTCTCGATCGCATACCAAATGGCACCCTATCTCCTATATAGTGCACTACTTTTGACCAGATAGAGCCCTGGTCAACAGTAGTGCACTATATAGGGTGCCATTTGAGATGCTAATTTCCTGTGCTCATGGTTCCCTCAGAGAGTTGATGTGGGCACTGAGTTTGAGGGCGGGGCCTAGTTTTGATATTCATAGCTGTCATCAAGTGGTTCTCTGTCAGCAATGGGAGGGCCTGGCCGTCAATCTCCTGGGAACGTAACTCGTTGGATATGTCCCGCCTACCTGGAGGAGGAGGAGGAGAGAGAGGGGGGACAAATGAGGAAGGTGGAGAGAGGAGTTGTGACCCGAGAGGGAAAAACTCCAGGCCCCAGGCATACTGTATAAGATATGTGCATCCATTACAGTCTTGGCTCAAGCAGCATAAAGATACCTGGTAGAGAGTTGATGTAGGAGCAGACTTGTTCTACACTGTATTGGATTTTCACTACAGTATTTTCCTGCGATCTGTCCATAAGAGGGACTTAACGTCTCTCCTCCTCTCCCCTTCCTCCTCCTCTCTTCCTCTCCTCTCCCCTCCCTGCTCCCTCCCCTCCCTGCTCCTCTCCCCTCCCTGCTCCCTCCCTCTCTCTGTCATCTTCTCTCCCTCTCTTCATGCCGATGCAGCCTGGTGATCATGGGGACAAGGGGCTCTTCTTCCTCCTCTTCCCCCTCAACCTTCTCTGGACCTCATCAGAGCCGTAGGGCCACTTCACCTGCAGTGGAAGTAACATGATCACGATCAGACATTTCCCCATATAATGCTTTAGAGGCACAACAGTTTGGGGTTTCGTAGGTAGATCAGATACAGTGCCTTGCGAAAGTATTCGGCCCCCTTGAACTTTGCGACCTTTTGCCACATTTCAGGCTTCAAACATAAAGATATAAAACTGTATTTTTTTGTGAAGAATCAACAACAAGTGGGACACAATCATGAAGTGAAACGACATTTATTGGATATTTCAAACTTTTTTAACAAATCAAAAACTGAAAAATTGGGCGTGCAAAATTATTCAGCCCCTTTACTTTCAGTGCAGCAAACTCTCTCCAGAAGTTCAGTGAGGATCTCTGAATGATCCAATGTTGACCTAAATGACTAATGATGATAAATACAATCCACCTGTGTGTAATCAAGTCTCCGTATAAATGCACCTGCACTGTGATAGTCTCAGAGGTCCGTTAAAAGCGCAGAGAGCATCATGAAGAACAAGGAACACACCAGGCAGGTCCGAGATACTGTTGTGAAGAAGTTTAAAGCCGGATTTGGATACAAAAAGATTTCCCAAGCTTTAAACATCCCAAGGAGCACTGTGCAAGCGATAATATTGAAATGGAAGGAGTATCAGACCACTGCAAATCTACCAAGACCTGGCCGTTCCTCTAAACTTTCAGCTCATACAAGAAGAAGACTGATCAGAGATGCAGCCAAGAGGCCCATGATCACTCTGGATGAACTGCAGAGATCTACAGCTGAGGTGGGAGACTCTGTCCATAGGACAACAATCAGTCGTATATTGCACAAATCTGGCCTTTATGGAAGAGTGGCAAGAAGACAGCCATTTCTTAAAGATATCCATAAAAAGTGTCATTTAAAGTTTTTGAATAAAGTTCTAAAGTGAATGTCGGCCTACACTTGACGGATTGGGCATATATCGCTGTAACTAACAGATGAGATGAGGATTGTGCATATATCGCTGTAACTAACAGATGAGATGAGGATTGGGCATATATCGCTGTAACTAACAGATGAGATGAGGATTGGGCATATATCGCTGTAACTAACAGATGAGATGAGGATTGGGCATATATCGCTGTAACTAACAGATGAGATGAGGATTGGGCATATATCGCTGTAACTAACAGATGAGATGAGGATTGGGCATATATCGCTGTAACTAACAGATGAGATGAGGATTGGGCATATATCGCTGTAACTAACAGATGAGATGGGGATTGGGCATATATCGCTGTAACTAACAGATGAGATGAGGATTGCTGGACTAGACCAAGACAGAGTTCTCCTCACGCTCCCCGTCGGCACAGTAGCCTATGCGGCTATAAACCTACAGATTGATAAGCGAAGGGTTTCCTGTGCGCACATTCTGCCGAATCATTTCTTAAAACCTGAAGAAAAATATGAATTTACATTTCTATGTGCAAACGGAACACACATACTCACACAAATAATAATGAGCTGTAGCCTATAAAATACAATGAATTACTTAAAAATTACTTAAAAATACAATGTGATTTTCTGGATTTTTGTTTTCGATTCCGTCTCTCACAGTTGAAGTGTACCTATGATAAACATTACAGACCTCTACATGCTTTGTAAGTAGGAAAACCTGCAAAATCGGCAGTGTATCAAATACTTGTTCTCCCCACTGTATATGGATATGAAGGCTGTCTATGAGACAAATACTCTACCAGTGTCCAGGGGCAGTCACAAAAGTGAATATATTATTTGAATGACCTGTAGCCTGTTGTTGTATGTGTTAAGGCCTACTTGACATTTCAACTGTCCTATTTAATTAATTGAAGTATAATGGCCAGCCCAGATATAACAAATCAGAAACATTGGCTCATTAAAATGAGTAATGTTACTAACATGAGGTCAACCTTATCTCGGGCTATTCATATTAAAATGTGGTCTCGCTTATCTCGGCCTATTCATATTAAAATGTGGTCTCGCTTATCTTGGCCTATTCATATTAAAATGAGGTCAACCTTAGCTCGGCCTATTAATATTAAAATGAGGTCTAGCTTAGCTCGGCCTATTAATATTAAAATGAGGTCTAGCTTAGCTCGGCCTATTAATATTAAAATGAGGTCTAGTTTAGCTCGGCCTATTAATATTAAAATGAGGTCTAGCTTAGTTCGGCCTATTAATATTAAAATGAGGTCTAGCTTAGTTCGGCCTATTAATATTAAAATGAGGTCAACCTTATCTCGGCCTATTAATATTAAAATGAGGTCTAGCTTAGCTCGGCCTATTAATATTAAAATGAGGTCTAGCTTAGCTCGGCCTATTAATATTAAAATGAGGTCTAGCTTAGTTCGGCCTATTAATATGGTTGGTTTGCCTTTTCCCCTTTGATCTGCTGCATTTTCAAATAAGTGTAGTTAATTTTTTTGAATGATATAGAAAACTTTTTAGTATTCTTTAATATATCTTGTTTTACCTTTAGTTAACTAGGCAAGTCAGTTAAGAACAAAATCTTGTTTTATAATGAAGGTCAACCCCGGGCCAAACCCTTCCCTGACCCGGACAACGCTGTGCCAATTGTGCGCCACCTTATGGGACTCCCTATCACGGCCGGTTGTGATACAGTCGAACCAGGTTCTGTAGTGACGCTTCTAGCACTGAGATGCAGTTCCTTAGACTGCTGCGCCACTCGGGAGCCCCCACCCTGATTTTCCATTTTCCATTTCCAAATAATCTGAATTCAATAGCCTATAGCCTAAAATATATGCAATAAAGTGCAATCAGATCTGAAATGTATTTGATAAAGACTGCAATTTGGTGTCATGTTGATTACTCACTATTCATCATGTTCATAGCCTACATGTAAAAAGACCGGAAGAATCTGAAAAATATAGCCTTATTAGCCAACCGAATTTAATTTTTTTCAGCATTTGAATTGTTGAAGGTAATTTGAAAGAAAATGTATTTTTTTTAAATCACACAAACCCTCAAAATGAAGTGGCCTAGTTTGACATATTTTACATGTAATTTTGTGTAAATAAAGTACCTTCTTTAATTTGATCCAAACAAGTTTGCTTAAAAAGGACCATTCGAGATTGCTGATATTTTTTATTTAACTAGGCAAGTCAGTTAAAAAACAAATTCCTATGTACAATGACAGCCTACGAACAGTGATGCCTTGTTCAGGGGCAGAACGACAGATTTTTACCTTGTCAGTTTGGGCATTCGAGCTAGCAACCTTTCGGTTACTGGCCCAACGCTCTAACCACTAGGCTACCTGCCACACATATTAGGAAGGTTCCAATTCCTGAAGTGCAATGTTACATTTTCACACTGGATTTGTTACTAGACCTGACTCCTGGCGAAGTGGCCGAACAAAACCCTGCGGATTCAGACTGTCACAATCATGTTCTAAACGTGTCAAGCATTAGAACCTACGGAATGAAAACCTAGACACAGCACCACCTGCAGTGTGGGAGGACCATACACAACAGGGCAGAGGTCCTTACTGTAAAAATAAATGTTCATAAAAAAAAAAAAACATTTCTAATTTTGGAGACAACGTCGAGGCTTTTACACCCACAAATAAATGCCTCTAATTTATATAGGCTACTGTAAATTGCTCAAATTGCATTTAAATCTTTATTGCTTGCCCACCTTTTGAAAAAAAAAATAGGCCTACATTAAAATATTTAACACAACATATCCTTTATTGCTGAATTAACTTTGTAGCCTAATACATTTGAAGGAAAAGGAAACCGCACACTGCTCTTGATAGTATCACTGATATTTAAGCTTATGTATCGGCCTCACGGCCTTCGCCAGAGCTTTTTAGCCTAATACATTAAACAGTCTACTCTCAAGTCACCATTTAGTATTTTGCACCATCGGTGTGCGTCATAGAAAAGACTAACATGTCCTCAAGATAATATAGTCTTGTCTGTGTGACCAGAGATGCTTTGAGAATTAAGCCTTTATAGCTGCCATGATATAAAACAAATCACACACAATTTATCTTCTGCAGACTCAAAAAATGTTACCATGGCAACAACTTAGATTTAGGCCAGGAATAGCGCAGACAGTTTGTATAGACCTATGACGACGACCGAGAGTAGGAGACATACAGACCGTCCAATTTACAAGACATCGTCGTTTTTAATGACCATGTAGAAAATAGTAAGGGCTTCCTGCTTTCACAAATAAATTGCACAATTGAGAATAACAAGGCGCATGCCATAGCCTAAGACTCCAATGTATCTTATTTGTAAGCCTATATACAAATAGTTCTGTGTCTAGTCTTTTTGTTGGAGCGTTTGAGAATTAATGCAAGCAAAATCATTCAACATGCAACAAAACAAAAAATGTCACGTTTTACTGGTAGTATCTATTGCAATACTAGGTATTTGTATGTCCACTAGGTGACACTAGACTCGGGAAAAGAGGCCACAGGTTTTCCAGACTTCATAAATCATGCTGATGTTGAACAGAGAACTGCTGGTATCTGTCATTCATGCATCATCGTGGATTCTGTATGACTGTAGGTCTAGGTTTGTATGGCAAAAATAATACCCATCTCTATTTCCAAAATATGATTTTCATATCAATAACTCCATTTCAACTTCCACATATTTTATTAGAATTGAAATTATATGTAGAAATGGCAATATACAATGTAATTCCCAAGGACCCCACAAAGGTCTAGCCCGCGATCAGGATGGTTCGTATGAGACTGGTCTATACCCCCCTCGCATTTCAGTTGGTACAATCGGAATGCTGGCGAACACATTCATGTTAAAGTATTGGTGTTGAAATGAAAATGTACTCATTGTCTATCATTATAATATATGATTAATTAACATGATTTGCCTTGTATTATATATGTTTTATATACACTGATCGCAGATAATATTTTGTATCTTTTTTGTTTAGTTTGTTGATTGAAGTAATTTGTTGCCCCTGTTACATTCCGCTAATGGATTCGTCCGCCGTGAGGCCTTTACAGTAGTAAGTTAAGGAGTGTTGTTTGGCGGATTCCTTCAAGTTTTTACCTTATTTTATGTCTGAATTTTGTAAAATTAAGAAAGTGCCAATTGTTCGTTTCCATAACTAGTCATCTAGCTAATTATTTTATCTATCGATATAGGTACAGAAGAGGGTTTTGGGTGTGGTACACAGTAGGAAGGCATCTTCGGCGAGCGGAGCGTCCGAATCAGAGAGTTTATCATGCCGACGTTGCGGGACAGTAGCATGTCTCACCCCGGCGAGAACCCTTACCAAGTCCGGGTAAAAGCTTACTACAAAGGGTAAGTACACAGTTAGGTTTTGCAATTTGTTTTGGGATTAAACAAATCGTTATTTGACTCGTTAGTAACTTGGGCTTTATTAGCCAGATATCGTTAGTCAGGTAACGTTAGAGAGAAACTTGACAGGCAGGGTGGAACTATCCAGACTACAGTGGCTACAGGTTTTGAGACATGACTTAACTAAAGTCACATTGGACTTAGTTAGAGGCTAGCTAACGTTAGCTGGATGTTTTGATTCCTGTCAGGGTCCTCATAGCCAGCTATTGAAGCTGGTGTGTTTATAACTGGACTGAACCATTTTACAGCATGTTATGAATAACCTACATTGAATATCCTTTTATTTATTTGTAATAGATTAGAGAGCCTATTTTGAGATGTTACTGTTTGTGGTTATATTCTAGCTAGTGAATGGTGATCAGTAGTTGCATTCCAAGATGGAAATCACTTGTAAAACACAGATGTTGCCTAACACTCCTTGTGTGATGCCGAGTCTGTGATTGTGGTTTTTTTTTCCCAGAGTGAGACTTGCCAAACGTGTATTACCAGTACCTTCTGCCAGACCTGTTGTATTTCATGCTAAGTCTACATAGCTGCCCAGCCAGCACTATTGTCCCTAGGTAATTAAACGAGTTGTTTCTGGAAGCAAAACATCCATACTATTTCTGAGATGACCGCCTAGGAATGTCAAGTATTTGGGGAATCTGGTATGAAGCATTTAATTGGTTTGTCAAGTGCAGGGACATGCCACTCATTATTAAGGCAACCAGGCTATATATAAGCTTGGGCTGTTCTATACATTTGTGAATGAACACTGCTAAAGGCAATAATATTTTAGTAGAGAAAAGCTTTTCTCTGTTAGCCTGGATCCAAGTGGCTTAGTAATGTTTTACTCCATGTTGAAACAGAACAATTATGTTTGGATCCAGGCAAGGCCTACATCCCCGTTGGCTCTCATCCGAATCGCATTTCTGATTCTAACCATCAGTCCTATATACAGTTTTTACTGTTCTTCCTTGTATCAGTCATATACTGTTTCTATGGCTCTGCTCTTTATATATGCTTTCATACTGTCCAATAATAATGGCCAGTTTGACATAAATACACAGGGCCACTTGGCCTCCAAACCAGAGGCAGGATTCCTGAGGAATGTAGGTTGAATGGTTGACAGAGAACTAGGTTCAGTGAGAGAAATAGATTATTTTCCTCTCTTGGTAAGTAGGCAGTGCCTGTCTTTTATAGCAGCTCTCTGTCTGCATCAGTGCACAACACAAGGCCGGATTTGTGTCCCAAACGGCACCCATTCCCTATATAGTGAACTACTTTTGACCAGGGCTCTCGTCAAAAGTAGTACACTATATATGGACTAGGATGCCATTGGGGTTCAGCCCCAGCTTTGTAAAGAGTAAGTGTGTTGCCATATTCTTATATTCAATGAAAGCCCTCCAAGCACATCACATCAGGCACAAAGCTGTCAATTTTCTCTCTTCCTTCCCACCATCTTAGTTATCGTAATAGCCTGATAACCAATGGCTTTAAGTGCTCACAACAACCACTGTAACCTCTATGCCAGGGTTATTCCACAACAACCACTGTAACCTCTATGCCTGGGCTATTCCACAACAACCACTGTACTCTCTATGCCAGGGCTATTCAACAACAACCACTGTAACCCATAGAGGTCTATTCAACTACATTTTTAAAGGGGCCAGATTTGAATATGGCCAGATATTTTCTTCATGGGATTACTCTTCCTTTTTTAAAAAAAAACAATACACAATTAGAATCTTAGAAAGCACTTTTATTTAAATGACATGTTGCTAAAAGTTTATTTGAAGTGCTTTAAGAGTAATTCAGTGCATCAACTTTTTTGAAATAATGGAACACATTTGTACTCATAACACAGTGTATTGTACGTACATACATTCATCTTTTGTTTGGATGTATCTTTTTTTAATACCATTTTTTTTACACATAGGAAACATGGCATATCTCCGTTGACCAGCATCACATTCTGTTCTATATCTGTTCAGTTCAATCTTTCCTGTCTTAATATAAGAACCCCCCCCCCCACACACACACACACACACATACACACACACACGTGTTTCCCTTCTAATGGGAGAAATTGCACTGTTTAGATTAGGGAAAGATCAGAAAAGTTTGGCAGGAGTCAGGGCAACCCGCAGGCAGTGATGAAGATTCACGTTTGACAAGGAGGAGCAAGTGTTAATTTTTCTGGAATGAATGTAAGAGAAGCTGGATCCACATGTGTATGTTGATCAAAACATTGTTAAAAGAAAAAACACGCCAATGCTCTTATGTTTGGTATTTGCTCTGCAATAATATGCCCAGTCCAAAACTTCACACAGACAGAAGCGCCTGCCTCAGATCAGCTGATGCGTACGTGTCTACTAACTCCAGCTGTAGGGGACCCTCGTCGCGTGACGTCAGCAGGTTTTCTTGTCGTAGTTGCTTTTGTCCACGATTGCTATCTCCTCCCTAAACTCACATACTCTCTTGAGATAATTACCCTTGCATAGCCACCTAACATCATGATGTAAAAGTAGATCATGATGCTTAACAGACATGTTTTTCAGCAGACTACAAAACAAGCCATGTTGCAAGCCAGATGTTAATCGGATAAAGTTTAGGATAGGCCAAACTGAATCCATGGTGGTTTTTTTTAACATACCTCTGAGTTAAGCTCGGTGTAGTGATCTCATCTTCGTTGAAAGAACTGATAGGCGGGAAGAAGGGGCCCCTGTACTCTGCTCGCCGTAGACGGAGCGTCATCTGTGACAAGCATGTTAACTTACTACAAATCCAGTCCGTTCTCATTGAAAAAAGGAGACCATTTTCTAAAAAAGGATCTCAGCAGTAGTGTGTCCCTCCAATGGCATGAAGCCAAGCATGTCCTCCCGAAAGCACTCTCCATAAAAAAAAAATCTCACAAATAAGCACAACTGTTCAATGTCAGTAGGCTTGTCCAAAGCAGGAGACATTTACCTCAGAGATTTGCAGTCTGCCCAAAAGAGTTTCAAAACTTCCATAGCTAGAACTTCGATTCTCCTTGCTGTTGATGTGTTCGACGGGTTTATTTTTAATCGATGAGATCTGATTTCTCACCTTGTCGTCCATGGTTACCTCCTCACTGCAGCCAGCATGCATGCACTCTTTTACATTCTCAGTGTCTGTAAAAGGCCTCTATTTTTCCCTCCCCTATGTGTCCAAGCCACACGGAGAGAGGCTGGCATAGCCAGATCGCACTATTTTGACTAGAGGATTTAATTAGGGCCGATTTTCAAGTTTTCATAACAATCGGTAATCAGCATTTTTTGACACCGATAATGACCGATTACATTGAAAGAAGAAGGAAGGCCTTAAAGATCATCAAGGACAACAACCACCCGAGCCACTGCCTGTTCACCCCGCTATCATCCAGAAGGCGAGGTCAGTACAGGTGCATCAAAGCTGGGACCGAGAGACTGAAAAACAGCTTCTATCTCAAGGCCATCAGACTGTTTTTCTATTTGTTTTAACTTTATTATTTTTTGCCATCTCCAGTCAGGTGACAAAGGCCTCGAGTGAACAAAATACGTTTGCAACTCCACCCCCCCCCCCCCCCCCCCCGATCGAGCCCCTCACACACCTCACTGCAAAATGCCTTCCAGAACATTCTACTCCGCCACGCCAAAGCCTCACTCTTTCCGACTATTATGGGATGCCCAGGGCGGGGCTAGGTTGCCATGGTGATAGGCAAGTGCACTGGGCCCTCCGGCTTTCTAAACAGACAGAGCGGCATTGACAAGAGAAATCACTGAAGTTTGGTTCCATATTTAGCATCTTTTCTCTAATGTTCTTTCTTCATATCGAAGTGTTTTGAAATGCTGGAGTGGTACTGTTAAGACTGCTTGTTAAGTGCTAGCCACCAGCGTTCCCACGGTTTGGGAGAAAAGCATCGGAGTTGTCTGATCAGCCAGAGCAGAGAGGCCATGCTGGGAAGCAGCAGTATGGCAGCCAGAGGGACAACCCTAACGTAGTTCAATGTCAGTAAAAGGGGCCCCAAGCCCCCCCTCCCACCATTCAAACAGCTCCCCCCTCCCTCTAAAAAGGCATCGGACGAGCTCAATTATAAGGAATATAAAAAACTTATCATAAAAAAGCTGGATCCCATCATTATTTTAAACATTCAGGAATGTATGTGGCAAGACAAACATCTCGAAGGCAAAAATAAACAGGAATGAGGAAGAAGTCAAAAAAAGAATCTATATTTCACCAATAAGTACTTTTCTTTATATAGTAGATTATGTAGAACTAAACAAAACCTCAGTGATCCGGCAGAATGCCAGCCAACACAGCGAGCGTGCCGCAGTAACGCTGGGACAGTCCGACAGCGTCGGAGAGAGAGAAACCAAAAAACGAGAGGGGAAAAAACAAAGGAGTAATCACAACAGAATGATTGAGGTTGTCTGTGAAGGCCGTCGCTTTGGTGACAGAAGAACCAATAAGAATACTAGAGACTGGTTGTGGGTGGAGTTTGTTGTCTGGGCAGGTCAGTCCTGTCTTTCTATTTGCCACCGGTCATCTGCTTAATGGCCACAGCACACTCCTCCCCCATAGCAGACAGCACAGAGACCAGGATATCCTCTGAAGCGGCAAACTTCTGCTCGATCTCCTTGCCCAGGTCTGAATCAGGCACGCGCAGGTCCTCCCTCACGTCTCCATTGTCACCCATGAGGGACATGAACCCATCAGTGATGTTCAACAGCTGGAACTCATTCCTCTTGATGTGGGGCACGTCCATGTTGTGGGTGGAGGGGCACATGTCCTCATACTTCTTGTTGGTGAAGATGTCAATGCCCACCATGTTAACCTTGGCGTGTCCGTGCTTTCCTGTCTTGGAGGTGGACATTTTCACGATCTTGCAAGGGCGTCCCTTCAACACCACATAGCCGTTCTTTCGCAGGGCAGAGCACTGCATAGGAATGGTGGCGGAGGCGCCAGACTCTCCGGTGGTGAAGTCAAGATCAGTGTCTGCCATGGTGCGATGGATTAGGGGCACTTCCAGGAAAAAGAGGAGGCCATCAGACTGTTAAACAGCCACCACTAACATTGAGTGGCTGCTGCCAACACACTGACTCAACTCCAGCCACTTTAATAATGGGAATTGATGGGAAATTATGTCAAATATATCACTAGCCACTTTAAACAATGCTACCTAATATAATGTTTACATACCCTACATTATTCATCTCATATGTATACGTATATACTGTACTCTATATAATCTACTGCATCCTTATGTAATACATGTATCACTAGCCACTTTAACTATGCCACTTTGTTTACATACTCATCTCATATGTATATACTGTACTCAATACCATCTACTGTATCTGCCTATGCTGCTCTACCATCACTCATCCATATATATTTATGTACATATTCTTTATCCCCTTACACTTGTGTCTATAAGGTAGTAGTTTTGGAATTGTTAGCTAGATTACTCGTTGGTTATTACTGCATTGTCGGAACTAGAAGCACAAGCATTTCGCTACACTCGCATTAACATCTGCTAACCATGTGTATGTGACAAATAAAATTTGATTTGATTTTGATTTGACATTGCACTCCACGAGGAGACTGCGTGGCAGGCTGTGACTACCTGTTATGCGAGTGCTGCAAGGAGCCAAGGTACGATGCTAAGCTAGCATTAAACCTATCTTATAAAAAAACAATCTATCTTAACATAATCACTTGATTACACATGGTTGATGATATTGCTAGTTTATCTAGCTTGTCCTGCGTTGCATATAATCGATGCGGTGCCTGTTAATTTATCATTGAATCATAGCCTACATCGCCAAATGGGTGATTTAACAAGCGCATTCGTGAAAATAACACGGTCGTTGCACCAATGTGTACCTAACCATAAACATCAATGCCTTTCTTAAAATCAATACACAAGTATATAATTTTAAACGTGCATATAGTTAATATAGTTTAGTTAATATTGCCTGCTAACATGAATTTCTTTTAACTTGGGAAATTGTGTCACTTCTCTTGCGTTCTGTGTAACAGAGTCAGGGTATATGCAGCAGTTTGGGCCGCCTGGCTCGTTGTGAACTGTGAAGACTATTTCTTCCTAACAAAGACAGCCAACTTTGCCAAGTGGGGAATGATTTCACAAAAGCGCATTTGCGAAAAAAGCATAATCGTTGCATGAATGTAAATAACCATTAACATCAATGCCTTTCTTGAAATCAATACACAGAAGTATATATTTTTAAACCTGCATATTTAGTTTTAAAAAATGCATGTTAGCAGGCCATATTAACTAGGCAAATTGTGTCACTTCAATTGTGTTCATTGCACGCAGAGTCAGGGTATATGCAACAGTGTGGGCCGTCTGGCTCGTTGCGAACTAATTTGCCAGAATTTTACGTATTTCTGACATAACATTGAAGGTTGTGTAATGTAACAGGAATGTTTAGACTTATGGATGCCACCCGTTGGATAAAATACGGAACGGTTCCGTATTTCACTGAAAGAATGAACGTTTTATTTTCGAAATGATAGTTTCCGGATTTGACCATATTAATGACCTACGGCTCATATTTCTGTGTGTTATTATGTTGCACATATTGCACTTTTACTTTCTTCTCCAACACTGTTTTTGCATTATTTAAACAAAATTGAACATGTTTCATTATTTATTTGAGGCTAAATTGATTTGATTGATGTATTATATTAAGTTAAAATAAATGTTCATTCAGTATGGTTGTAATTGTCATTATTACAAATAAATAAGTAGATTTTTAAAAATCGTCCGATTTAATTGGTATCAGCTTTTTTTGGTCCTCCAATAATCGGTATCGGCGTTGAAAAATCATAATCGGTCGACCTCTAATATTGACCTGGCTCTGCTCGTATGAGGCTGTTTTTTAATTTATTTTGCCCTACATCTGAACCAACTGGAGAGTTGGGTGTGGACTTGTGAACAGCAGGCACATAGGCTTCCCTCCTGCAATTTCTACGAACAGGTACTTCTCAGTCCACTCACTTATGAATCAGCGATTATCATCATCCACTTTTATTTCCTTTTGAGTTGAGGGAACATTTTGTCAGCTTACATTCTCTGTGCTAAATGTTTGTAAAATTTGCTAGCCAGCTTGTAAAATAGCTCGGCTTAGGCGGTGAACTGGTACAGTCAACTCCGATTGGCTGATGTTAGCAGCACTGATCGGCTGGCTGTAACTGGTACATTCGGTGATATTGATTCACAGCGTTAACTATAGTAACAAAAACAAAAAAATTGTATTCTATTGGCTCAAAAAAATATATGTTCAGAATGGATCAAAGGGCCAATTTTATAAATGGATCAATGTGCTGAATCTTGATTAGCCCTGCTGGATGCTATGATTGTTTGTGTTTGACAAGTAGCCTAATCTTGTTGCTAGATTTAATTACAGTTAGCGGTCAATTTGTTTTGCTCGTAATGGGGCTGGCACTTAGCTAGGCTGAACTGTTTATGGAATAGTCACTCTCACCATGTTATGATTCAGTTGGCCTTATCATTGAGCGGTCTGTCCATATGACCGTGGTTATTTGGGTATTGGAACAACCTTACCCTCCATTCTATTCACCCTGATCCCTGCCTCTCTGTGGGTGAAGGTTGTGTGTGTGTGTGTGTGTGTGTGTGATAGAGTACCACAGCAGGTTCTGTAGCAGTTCAGTGGAGCAGGGTGGGTGGTGGTGGGATTCCATGGCTCCCAGCAGTAACACCGTGACAGAGAGATGATGGATGTTCCTAGGTGTGCTGCCTCCATGCTGGAGTGACCGATGATCTACCCGCCCAGCAGCAGATGGGGTTGCCAGGGTGGTGTACTTACACTCATGGCCAGGATACATCCAGGGGTCACTTTAGTTTTCAGAAATCAGCATTTTCAAAAAACAGACCAAAAACAACATGTTTTCATATTGAAAGTCAGTATTATTTTTTTCTTCAATAGAGTGAGATGGGGCATGAACTATAGTTCATAACACATTCAGCAGAAAATAGTTTTCATCACATGACAACAGAAGTAGAGGTCAACCAATTATGACTTTTCAACACCGATACCGATTATTGGAGGACCAAAAAAAAAGTCGATACCGGCCGATTTAAAAAAATAAATATATATATATATTTTAATAATGACAATTACAACAATACTCAATGAGCACTTTTATTTTAACTTTTAAATTAATATAATACATCAATAAAATCAATTTAGTCTCAAATAAATAATGAAACATGTTCAATTGGTTTAAATAATGCAAAAACAAAGTGTTGGAGAAGAAAGTAAAAGTGCAATATGTGCCATGTAAGAAAGCTAACGTTTCAGTTTCTTGCTCAGAACATATGAAAGCTGGTGGTTCCTTTTAACATGAGTCTTCAATATTCCCAGTTAAGAAGTTTTAGGTTGTAGTTATTATAGGACTATTTCTCTCTATACCATTTGTATTTCATATACCTTTGACTATTGGATGTTCTAATAGTTACTTTAGTATTGCCAGCCTAATCTCGGGAGTTGATTGGCTTGAAGTCATAAACAGCTCAATGCTTGAAGCACAGCGAAGAGCTGCAAAAGCAGGAAAGTGCTGTTTGAAGGAATGCTTACGAGCCTGCTGCTGCCTACCACCGCTCAGTCAGACTGCTCTATCAAATCATAGACTTAATTATAATATAATAACACACAGAAATACGAGCCTTTGGTCATTAATATGGTCAAATCCTGAAACTATAATTTCAAAAACAAAATGTTTATTCTTTCAGTGAAATATGCAACCGTTCTGTATTTTATCTAACGGATGGCATACATAAGTCTAAATATTGCTGTTGCGTTGCACAACCTTCACCTGTCATAATTATGTAAAATTCTGGCAAATTAGTTTGCAACGAGCCAGGTGGCCCACACTGTTCCATATACCCTGACTCTGTGTGCAATAAACGCAAGAGAAGTGACACAATTTGCCTAGTTAATATTGCCTGCTAACATGTATTCTTTTAAACTAAATATGCAGGTTTTAAAATATATTGATTTTAATAAAGGCATTGATGTTTATGGTTAGGTACATTCGTGCAACGATTGTGCTTTTTTGGCAAATGCGCTTTTGTTAAATCATCCCCCGTTTGGCAAAGTTGGCTGTCTTTGTTAGGATGAAATGGTCTTCACACAGTTCGTAACGAGCCAGGCGGCCCAAACTGCTGCATATACCCTGACTCTGTTGCACAGAACGCAAGAGAAGTGACACAATTTCCCTAGTTAAAAGAAATTCATGTTAGTAGGCAATATTAACAAAACATGCAGGTTTAAAAATATATACTTGTGTATTGATTTTAAGAAAGGCGTTGATGTTAATCAATAGGTTCACATTGGTACAACGACAGTGCTTTTTTCGCGAATGCACTTGTTAAATCACCCATTTGGCAAAGTAAGCTGTGATTCAATGATAAATTGACAGGCACCGCATCGATTATATGCAATGCATCGATTATATGCAATGCAGGACGAGCTAGATGAACTAGTAATATCATCAACCATGTGTAGTTAACTAGTGATTATGTTCAGATTGATTGTTTTTATAAGATACGTTTAATGCTAGCTAACACCTAGCCTTGGCTCCTTGCTGCACTCGCAAAACAGGTAGTCAGCCTGCCATGCAGTCTCCTCGTGGAGTGCAATGTAATCGGCCATTATTGGTGTCCAAAAATGCTGATTACCGATTTGTAATGAAAACTTGAAAATCGGCCCTAATTAATTGGCCATTCCAATTAATCGGTCGACCTCTAAACAGAAGTGCAACACTATTTGGCTAGTAAGCTACAAGTAAAGTAGCTTACAATAAAATATTTTTTTTTGTTGTTGTTGCTGAAAACAATGCATGGTAATCATATTTCTACTGTTTCTAATTGAAAGTATGTAGCCAGAAAAGTAGCCTACACGTCAGTCAGAGCTCTTGTGATCCAATGACGAGAGCAAAGATATTTCATCCGAGCAGGGAAGTGGAACTGTAATATGTTGTTTTTTAGAAGCACAGCAGAATTTAAAATAAGAAGCGTTTTTGATCTGCGTCTATATGATAGGCTAACTAATGAACTACCCCTATTTTTTTTTTAAAAATCTTTATTTAACTGATAACATGTTCTTATTTTCAATGACAGCCTAGGAGAGCAGTGGGTTAACTGCCTTGTTCAGGGGCAGAGCTCCAGCTCGGGAATTCGAACTTGCAACCTTTCGGGTTATTAGTCCAGCAGGTTAGATTACATCTAACCACTAGGCTAACACCATGAATGAAGGCTAAAAGCAAGTAAAAAAATGTATATATATAATTTTAAATATAACAGTATCACAGTTACATTTCTCTGGATTGAAAATCTTGGTTAAACCCACTGTGAAGAAACACCACTAATTCCAATTTCTGTCCAAGGACAGATGGCATTTATTCTGTTACTCGCCAGTGACGAGCCACTGTATTCGCACAATCCATCTGTTACACTCATCTTCTGAGGTGGTTCAGGCCAAAGTCATGGTGAAGACAAGACGACCACTTATCCCCACAGCAGAACACCAGGCCTGTCTCCATCCCCAAGGCAGGTGAACAGTTACATGCAGGCCTAGAGTTTCTCATGTTGTTTTTACCAACCATGGCAGTAGTTTTCTGAGGCTATAGCGCTAGTTCCTAGGAGCAGTGGGTTAACTGCCTTGTTCAGGGGCAGAGCTACAGATTTTTACCTTGTCAGCTCGGGGATTCGAACTTGCAACCAGCACTCTAACCACTAGGTTACCTAGTAGCATTAGGGGAGTAACATCAGTGTCTTTGTTAGAGTGCTGCTGGTGGGATAAAACTTTAACCACCTTATTGAAGCAAGGTGTTTAAATGAACCACTAGTGCTCAGGACTACCTGGTGCATTGGCATGTTGTACCAAGGTCCCTGACAAATAAATGAATTAAGGTTTGATTTCCTGGCTGGACGTCACATCATGAAGTATGCTGGCCTTGATACTGACTCTGTGTCGTAACAGCACTGTGTGGCTTGAATGAATGGGGTTTCATTTGAGAAACAACGTGTGTGTGTGGCCACTAGCTATGTTGCTAGTGTGTTTGTGTGTGTGTGGCTACTAGCTATGTTGCTACTGTGTGTGTGGCGATGGTGCTAAGGATTCAGTTGGCCCTATCATTGAGCAGTCTGTCTTTATAACCGTGGTTATTTGGGTATTAGAAAAAACTTACCCTCCATTCTATTCACCCTGATCCCTGCCTCTCTGTGGGTGTGTAGCCACTAGCTATGTTGCTACTGTGTGTGTGTGTGTGTGTGGCTCTGGTGCTAAGGAGGCCTGTAGAAGTGTAGCTACCAACCAGAATGATGGTCAACACTCCTTCTCCTGTACTGTCACTAATTAACACAAACAGGATGGAGAGAGAAAGAGGGGGAGGGAGAGAATGAAGGAGAGAATGCAGAGAGGGAGGAATAGAAAAAGAGAAGTACGGCTGGTCAAAAAGTAGTGTACTTTTGGATGTCATTTTGGATGCTGCCAGAGAGAGCTGCTGTCTCGCTCTGCTATCCGTCTGTCTCCTGTCCTGTAGACTGCTAGCCTGGCTATCAGCGGGCCATGGAGAGATTGGTGATTGTGGATAGAGCTGGTAGATTATGGGCCAGAGGCTGTTCCAGACCAGGGATGGGCAACTTTGACGATACCCACATCCATACTCACACATGCAGCCACAGTCGGCCCTAGCCTTTTGGAGGCCCTAAGTGAATGTTGTACTTTTTTTTTTTAAAGCAAGTTTACTGCAATTGTACACGTTTTGCCATGGGGCGGAGAGAGATGTTTTTTTATTTTTATATATATATGATATCTGAGTGAGAGTGACTTAACAAAATCAGGGTCGACTCAATCAGTTCGACCATGATTCCTACAAGTTTAGATAACTGGCTAGACTAACTTAGCAATCAAATGTTGTTATTTTTTTCTCACATGGGCTAACTGAGTGACTGTCAGTTGTAGGTAGGTTTCCATCACATTGACAGATTTTCATACCAGTGTTCTAAAATCTGCATGAAGAATATGTTTATTTTTTCACCTTTGGTATTTCCACCAAACAGACTTGTTGCAGATAGAAAATCAGTGTGTGATGACAATGCACACAAAATATAATTTTTCGCTTAACATTTTCATGTACTGAATAAAAATGGAATGTACAGAATAAAAATGGAATGTGCAGAATAAAAATGGAATGTGCAGAATAAAAATGGAATGTGCAGAATAAAAATGGAATGTACAGAATAAAAATGGAATGTGCAGAATAAAAATGGAATGTGCAGAATAAAAATGGAACGTGCAGAATAAAAATGGAATGTGCAATGTGTTTCTGTCATATTTTCAACACTACTGATAGTTTTGTCACAAAAATAGTTTGTGACATGTGTCTACTCTACTCTGGTCTGGACACGTGCTCTCTAGCCAACAGGTTGCAGATACAGTGCAGGTAGACTAGTGTGTGTGTGTGTGTGTGTGTGTGTGTGTGTGTATATATGTATGTATATATATAATGGAATTATTAGGAGTAAGAGCATGAATATTTTTGTTGTCAAGCATTGATCGTCATGTAACCGTGAATAAAACCCTGAATATTTATTGGTTGGCAGCGTCAAGCCCGTCACCGTGCACGGTCACCACCCTGTGAAGTTCATCAGAACTTTTCATTTTATTTGATTTATTTCACCTTTATTTAACCAGGTAGGCAAGTTGAGAACAAGTTCTCATTTACAATTGCGACCTGGCCAAGATAAAGCAAAGCAGTTCGACACATACAACGACACAGAGTTACACATGGAGTAAAACAAACATACAGTCAATAATACAGTATAAACAAGTCTATATACGATGGGAGCAAATGAGGTGAGATAAGGAAGGTAAAGGCAAAAAAATATATAATTTAATCTGTGGCCTAATAAACTGCATGGTTTACAGAGTCGTAGTGGGAGGTCCGAATACCAGATCATCGCGTGACTCCTCAAGTTAACCTCCATTCAAATCAAATCAAATCAAATGTATTTATATAGCCCTTCGTACATCAGCTGATATCTCAAAGTGCTGTACAGAAACCCAGCCTAAAACCCCAAACAGCAAGCAATGCAAGTGTAGAAGCACGGTGGCTAGGAAAAACTCCCTAGAAAGGCCAAAACCTAGCAAGAAATCTAGAGAGGAACCAGGCTATGTGGGGTGGCCAGTCCTCTTCTGGCTGTACCGGGTGGAGATTATAACAGAACATGGCCAAGATGTTCAAATGTTCATAAATGACCAGCATGGTCGAATAATAATAAGGCAGAACAGTTGAAACTGGAGCAGCAGCATGGCCAGGTGGACTGGGGACAGCAAGGAGTCATCATGTCAGGTAGTCCTGAGGCATGGTCCTAGGGCTCAGGTCCTCCGAGAGAGAGAAAGAGAGAGAGAATTAGAGAGCACACTTAAATTCACACAGGACACCGAATAGGACAGGAAAAGTACTCCAGATATAACAAACTGACCCTAGCCCCCTGACACATAAACTACTGCAGCATAAATACTGGAGGCTGAGACAGGAGGGGTCAGGAGACACTGTGGCCCCACCCAAGGACACCCCCGGACAGGGCCAAACAGGAAGGATATAACCCCACCCACTTTGCCAAAGCACAGCCCCCACACCACTAGAGGGATATCTTCAACCACCAACTTACCATCCTGAGACAAGGCTGAGTATAGCCCACAAAGATCTCCGCCACGGCACAACCCAAGGGGGGGGGCGCCAACCCAGACAGGATGACCACATCAGTGAATCAACCCACTCAGGTGACGCACCCCCTCCAGGGACGGTATGAGAGAGCCCTAGTAAGCCAGTGACTCAGCCCCTGTAATAGGGTTAGAGGCAGAGAATCCCAGTGGAAAGAGGGGAACCGGCCAGGCAAAGACAGCAAGGGCGGTTCGTTGCTCCAGAGCCTTTCCGTTCACCTTCCCACTACACTCAATCATATGACCCACTGAAGAGATGAGTCTTCAGTAAAGACTTAAAGGTTGAGACCGAGTTTGCGTCTCTGACATGGGTAGGCAGACCGTTCCATAAAAATGGAGCTCTATAGGAGAAAGCCCTGCCTCCAGCTGTTTGCTTAGAAATTCTAGGGACAATTAGGAGGCCTGCGTCTTGTGACCGTAGCGTACGTGTAGGTATGTACGGCAGGACCAAATCAGAGAGATAGGTAGGAGCAAGCCCATGTAATGCTTTGTAGGTTAGCAGTAAAACCTTGAAATCAGGCCTTGCTTTGACAGGAAGCCAGTGTAGAGAGGCTAGCACTGGAGTAATATGATTGAATTTTTTGGTTCTAGTCAGGATTCTAGCAGCCGTATTTAGCACTAACTGAAGTTTATTTAGTGCTTTATCCGGGTAGTCGGAAAGTAGAGCATTGCAGTAGTCTAACCTAGAAGTGACAAAAGCATGGATTCATTTTTCTGCATCATTTTTGGACAGAAAGTTTCTGATTTTTTGCAATGTTACATAGATGGAAAAAAACGGTCCTTGAAATGGTCTTGATATGTTCTTCAAAAGAGAGATCAGGGTCCAGAGTAACGCAGAGCTCCTTCACAGTTTTATTTGAGACGACTGTACAACCATTAAGATTAATTGTCAGATTCAACAGAAGATCTCTTTGTTTCTTGGGACCTAGAACAAGCATCTCTATTTTGTCTGAGTTTAAAAGTAGAACGTTTGCAGCCATCCACTTCCTTATGTCTGAAACACATGCTTCTAGCGAGGGTAATTTTGGTGCTTCACCATGTTTCATTGAAATGTACAGCTGTGTGTCATCCGCATAGCAGTGAAAGTTAACATTATGTTTTCGAATAACATCCCCAAGAGGTAAAATATATAGTGAAAACAATAGTGGTCCTAAAACGGAACCTTGAGGAACACTGAAATTTACAGTTGATTTGTCAGAGGACAAACCATTCACAGAGACAAACTGATATCTTTCCGACAGATAAGATCTAAACCAGGCCAGAACTTGTCCGTGTAGACCAATTTGGGTTTCCAATCTCTCCAAAAGAATGTGGTGATCGACGGTATCAAAAGCAGCACTAAGGTCTAGGAGCACGAGGACAGATGCAGAGCCTCGGTCTGATGCCATTAAAAGGTAATTTACCACCTTCACAAGTGCAGTCTCAGTGCTATGATGGGGTCTAAAACCAGACTGAAGCATTTCGTATACATTGTTTGTCTTCAGGAAGGCAGTGAGTTGCTGTGCAACAGCCTTTTCTAACATTTTTGAGATGAATGGAAGATTCGATATAGGCCGATAGTTTTTTATATTTTCTGGGTCAAGGTTTGGCTTTTTCAAGAGAGGCTTTATTACTGCCACTTTTAGTGAGTTTGGTACACATCCGGTGGATAGAGAGCCGTTTATTATGTTCAACATAGGAAGGCCAAGCACAGGAAGCAGCTCTTTCAGTAGTTTAGTTGGAATAGGGTCCAGTATACAGCTTGAAGGTTTAGAGGCCATGATTATTTTCATCATTGTGTCAAGAGATATAGTACTAAAACACTTGAGTGTCTCTCTTGATCCTAGGTCCTGGCAGAGTTGTGCAGACTCTGGACAACTGAGCTTTGAAGGAATACGCAGATTTAAAGAGGAGTCCGTAATTTGCTTTCTAATAATCATGATCTTTTCCTCAAAGAAGTTCATGAATTTATCACTGCTGAAGTGAAAGCCATCCTCTCTTGGGGAATGCTGCTTTTTAATTAACTTTGCGACAGTATCAAAAATGAATTTCGGATTGTTCTTATTTTCCTCAATTAAGTTAGAAAAATAGGATGATCGAGCAGCAGTAAGGGCTCTTCGGTACTGCACGGTACTGTCTTTCCAAGCTAGTCGGAAGACTTCCAGTTTGGTGTGGCGCCATTTCTGTTCCAATTTTCTGGAAGCTTGCTTCAGAGCTCGGGTATTTTCTATACCAGGGAGCTAGTTTCTTATGAGAAATGTTTTTAGTTTTTAGGGGTGCAACTGCATCTAGGGTATTGCGCAAGGTTAAATTGAGTTCCTCAGTTAGGTGGTTAACTGATTTTTGTCCTCTGGCGTCCTTGGGTAGACAGAGGGAATCTGGAAGAACATCAAGGAATCTTTGTGTTGTCTGTGAATTTATAGCACGACTTTTGATGTTCCTTGGTTGGGGTCTGAGCAGTTTATTTGTTGCAGTTGCAAACGTAATAAAATGGTGGTCCGATCGTCCAGGATTATGAGGAAAAACATTAAGATCCACAACATTTATTCCATGGGACAAAACTAGGTCCAGAGTATGACTGTGACAGTGAGTGGATCCAGAGACATGTTGGATAAAACCCACTGAGTCGATGGTGGCTTCGAAAGCCTTTTGGAGTGGGTTTGTGGACTTTTCCATGTGAATATTAAAGTCACCATTTGATGGTTGTTATATCTATATTTGTGCATAAAGTCGTTTCCACCTCCATTTGTAGCCTAATTAATTTTACGGACCCAAACATCCCACCATCTTGAAAGAACAAATGATCGGTCTGAATTTATAGTATTGTTCTGAAACTTCCTGTTTCCATCACAGCTGTCGTGAATTTATTTATTTTATTTTTATACAGTATTACTTTACTTGCATTAAACCTGTGGATGGAAACTTGGTTACAGACTGACATAACGAGATTAAACCTGTGGGTGGAAACCTGGTTACAGACTGACAACACGATTAAACCTGTGGGTGGAAACTTGGTTACAGACTGACACAACAAGATTAAACCTGATAATACACAACAACACCTTGTGTATTCTATTCAAACTCACAACAGTAAGTTGAGACTGAGTTCTCTCCCACCACCAACAATAGGGGAATTGATCCACGGGCCAACAGTTGCCCATCCCTGATCTAGAGTCAGATGTTGGACATTCATAGCAACAACAGCTATAAAAAAAACAAACAGGGATTCACCATTTCACATTCATTCTCTCTCTATGCATTTCTGTTTTTTTTCTTTCTGGTCAGGTCATGTGACCCTACACATAATTGTATATACACTGGCCTGTATTTACAAAGCATCTCAGGCTAGTAGTGCTGTGTATCTTGGATCAGTATTGGTTTGCAGATCATAATTATATGGACAAGAGGGTACCTGGTCCTAGATCAGCACTCCTACTCTGAGACTTTTTGTATATGGGCCACTTTGAGAAAATAAGAGTGTGTATTTAATGTATCCTGTCCCCTCTCTCTCAGGGACATCATGATCACCCACTTTGAGCCGTCCATCTCCTACGAGGAGCTGTACGGGGAGGTCAAAGACATGTGTTGCATGGACAACGACCAGCTCTTCACCATGAAGTGGATCGACGAAGAAGGTTTGTTTACCGTAGTTCTCCTTCTAAATATGTGTTTGTATTTATTAAGGATCACCATTAGTTCCTGCCAAGGCAGCAGCTACTCTTCCTGGGGTTTATTATGGATCACCATGTAGTTCCTGCCAAGGCAGCAGCTACTCTTCCTAGGGTTTATTATAGATCCCCATTAGTTCCTGCCAAGGCAGCAGCTACTCTTCCTGGGGTTTATTAAGGATCCCCATGTAGTTCCTGCCGAGGCAGCAGCTACTCTTCCTGGGGTTTATTATGGATCCCCATTAGTTCCTGCCGAGGCAGCAGCTACTCTTCCTGTGGTTTATTATGGATCACCATTAGTTCCTGCCAAGGCAGAAGCTACTCTTCCTGGGGTTTATTAAGGATCACCATTAGTTCCTGCCAAGGCAGCAGCTACTCTTCCTGGGGTTTATTATGGATCACCATTAGTTCCTGCCAAGGCAGAAGCTACTCTTCCTGGGGTTTAATAAGGATCACCATTAGTTCCTGCCAAGGCAGCAGCTACTCTTCCTGGAGTCCAGCAACATTAAGGCAGTTTATACCATTTAAAAAACATTACAATACAAAAAAAAACTATATATCCACCTCCATCCATCCGTCTTTCTCATTTATTAGAGATGTCTTCATGGGCAGATCTCAGATCACACTCATTGTGACTAGCCAGAAGTATCACTATGTAGAGATAAGGGTGTGGTTTGATATGCAGAGAGAAGGCAGTGGTGGGTGTGCCTTTAGGGGAGATGGAGAATGAACTGCGCTTTGTATTTGACTCTATACGATGATTTAAGAGTAACCTTGTTTGTAGTAGTGATGAACAAACTGGGCTGGCTACCCAGAAAAGAAGTGTTGCTGGTTGCAAACTTTATTTCCAAAGTGACACGACAAGATAAGTTGTATAACTGAAAGGTTTTTGTTTTGCGTTTCAAATGTTTGTGTGTGTGTGTGTGTGTGTGTGTGTGTGTGTGTGTGTGTAAGTATGATCATTTTATTTGGATACAGCAAATATGTTGTCTTGTAAGCCCATGTGGGCTGGGTGTGATGAAGATGCATGACTCGATCTCTCTATCGTATACTCCACTAGGCTCTGAAAAACAAACTTAACATAATGAAGCCCGAGACACTGCCTCCACACACACCTACACGCTCTCTGTCTTAGACACGGATATTCAATATTGAGAATATCTCAATAACCTCAGCTTAGACATTTTGAGAGTCTTCACTGTAAAAGTAACACACTGGCTTTGTGTTAACTTGTGGTGTTTGGGCAGATAAAATTATTCTGACTATCATATCGGCCTTTGTGACTCTGGTCAGAAGTATTTGTGCACTGAATAGGGAATCGGGTGGTTCCAGTAGGTTTATCTATCATCAGACACTTGGATGTACACGGAGTACACAGTGACCCAGCCATGACCCGTCTCTCTGTCTTCCCAGGTGACCCGTGTACAGTATCGTCTCAGCTGGAGCTGGTGGAAGCCCTGAGGCTCTATGAAGTCAACAAAGACTCTGAACTCATCATCCACGGTAACGGGACCTTCTGCATCTGACAACATAGTAAATACATAAACCTTCCATTAATAAAAAATAAAACATTTAGTCATTTAGCAGACGCTCTTATTCAGAGCGACTTGCATGAACAATTACGGTGAAGTGCCTTGCTCAAGGGCACATCGTCAGATTTGTCACCTTGTCGGCTCGGGGGGATTCGAATCAGGTACCTTTCAGTTAGTGGCTTGTCGCGCCTAACCTCTAGGCTACCTGCTTTCCCAAATGTATAAACTGTTTTGATACCCAAGGGAAAGTCTTTGCTGGTCTGACAGTGCAGACAACATCCCGACAACAGAATAAGTATACTGAGCTTCCATTACATTCAATTCAATGTATTTATTGAATTGAATAAATGTTTTTTTTTTACAACAGCAGACACCATTATAAGTCACACTCTGTCTGTTTCACTGATACTCTCCTGCTAACTAGATTAACATCACACAGCCTCACAGACACCAGGAAATAGACCAGTGTTTATAGAGTTGTCTGTCAGTGCATGTGAGATTGGTTGTCTTTTCTCCTGCTAACTAGATTAACATCACACAGCCTCACACAGCCTCACAGACACCAGGAAATAGACCAGTGTTTATAGAGTTGTCTGTCAGTGCATGTGAGATTGGTTGTCTTTTATCAACACTGGAGAGAAAGCAGGGCCACAGGTTAAGAGCAAGATGGAGGAAGTAGAGGAGAGTGTGTGGTGGGGGGGGGCAAGAGCGGGAGGGGAGTGTGGGGGGGGGGGGGGGGGGGGCAAGAGCGGGAGGGGAGGGGAGTGGGGGGGGACCAGAGAGGAGGGGGGGGGGACCAGAGAGGAGGGGGGGGGGGGACCCAGAGAGGAGGGGGGGGACGGGGGGGGGACCAGAGCAGGAGAGGTGGAGAGGGGGGGGGGGACCGGAGGAGGAGAGGGGGGGGGGGGACCAGAGCAGGAGAGTGGGGGGGGGGGGACCAGAGCAGGAGAGTGGGGGGGGGGGGGACCAGAGCAGGAGAGTGGGGGGGGGGGGACCAGAGCAGGAGAGTGGGGGGGGGGACCAGAGCAGGAGAGTGGGGGGGGGGGGGACCAGAGCAGGAGAGTGGGGGGGGGGGGACCAGAGCAGGAGAGTGGGGGGGGGGACCAGAGCAGGAGAGTGGGGGGGGGGGACCAGAGCAGGAGAGTGGGGGGGGGGACCAGAGCAGGAGAGTGGGGGGGGGGGGACCAGAGCAGGAGAGGAGGGGAGAGACCAGAGCAGGAGAGGAGGGGAGAGGACCAGAGCAGGAGAGTGGGGGGGGGGGGGACCAGAGCAGGAGAGTGGGGGGGGGGGGGGACCAGAGCAGGAGAGTGGGGGGGGGGGGGGACCAGAGCAGGAGAGTGGGGGGGGGGACCAGAGCAGGAGAGTGGGGGGGGGGGGACCAGAGCAGGAGAGTGGGGACCAGAGCAGGAGAGTGGGGGGGGGACCAGAGCAGGAGAGTGGGGGCGGGGGGACCAGAGCAGGAGAGTGGGGACCAGAGCAGGAGAGTGGGGACCAGAGCAGGAGAGTGGGGGGGGGGGACCAGAGCAGGAGAGTGGGGGGGGGGACCAGAGCAGGAGAGTGGGGGGGGGGGGACCAGAGCAGGAGAGTGGGGGGGGGGGGGGACCAGAGCAGGAGAGTGGGGGGGGGGACCAGAGCAGGAGAGTGGGGGGGGGGACCAGAGCAGGAGAGTGGGGGGGGGACCAGAGCAGGAGAGTGGGGGGGGGGGACCAGAGCAGGAGAGGAGGGGAGAGGACCAGAGCAGGAGAGGAGGGGGGAGGTGGAGGATAGGGGGAAGGGCACAGTCTGCTAGATAATGAGAGCATCCACTCTACCCCACCTCTGGCGCACACACAGGCACGTGTGAGGTAGGAATTGCAACCATGGTTTAATGGTGTCCCTTTCTTCCTCCAGTGTTTCCATGTATCCCAGAGAAGCCTGGCATGCCCTGTCCAGGAGAAGACAGTAAGTCTACATCTCTTGTCCCTTCTATTGTTCTCTGAAGATTGGAGTATCTCTCTGAGACACACACACACACACACTTGTTCCAGTAATCCCCGTGTTCTTCTCTTCCTCAGAGTCTATATATCGTCGTGGGGCTCGGCGCTGGAGGAAACTCTACTATGCCAGTGGTCATGTCTTCCAGCCCAAACGGTTCAACAGGGTGAGAATCCTCTCTGTCCCTGTGTCTCTTTCTCTCTCATCTCTCTCTCTCTTCCACTCTATCTCTGCTGTCCCAATCAGTGACTTAGCTGTATTAATGATAAGTTGATATTTGAAGGTGGTTGTGGTTGTTTTAAATTTGTCTGTTCTCTCCTGTATACTCATGGTAGAGAGCTCACTGTGCCATCTGCACAGACCGTATCTGGGGTCTGGGGAGACAGGGCTACAAATGCATCAACTGCAAACTGCTGGTCCACAAGAAGTGTCACAAACTGGTCAGCGTGGAGTGTGGTAAACAGATCCAGGTGAGATGCAGAGAGCAGGCAGAGCCTGGTGGCCCCGAGTTTTACTTTTCTTCAGTCATGCGGTCAGAGAAACTGTGGGCCCTGAGTGTTAACTTAGTTCAGTTATGCGGTCAGAGAGACTGTAGGGCCTGAGTGTTAACTTAGTTCAGTTATGCGGTCAGAGAGACTGTGGGCCCTGAGTGTTCAGTTATGCGGTCAGAGAGACTGTGGGCCCTGAGTGTTAACTTGGTTCAGTTATGTGGTCAGAGAGACTGTGGGCCCTGAGTGTTAACTTAGTTCAGTTATGCGGTCAGAGAGACTGTGGGCCCTGAGTGTTAACTTAGTTCAGTTATCCTGTCAGAGAGACTGTGGGCCCTGAGTGTTAACTTAGTTCAGTTATGTGGTCAGAGAAACTGTGGGCCCTGAGTGTTAACTTAGTTCAGTTATGCGGTCAGAGAGACTGTGGGCCCTGAGTGTTAACTTAGTTCAGTTATGCGGTCAGAGAAACTGTGGGCCCTGAGTGTTAACTTAGTTCAGTTATCCTGTCAGAGAGACTGTGGGCCCTGAGTGTTAACTTAGTTCAGTTATGCGGTCAGAGAAACTGTGGGCCCTGAGTGTTAACTTAGTTCAGTTATGCGGTCAGAGAGACTGTGGGCCCTGAGTGTTAACTTAGTTCAGTTATCCTGTCAGAGAGACTGTGGGCCCTGAGTGTTAACTTAGTTCAGTTATGCGGTCAGAGAGACTGTGGGCCCTGAGTGTTAACTTAGTTCAGTTATGCGGTCAGAGAGACTGTGGGCCCTGAGTGTTAACTTAGTTCAGTTATGCGGTCAGAGAGACTGTGGGCCCTGAGTGTTAACTTAGTTCAGTTATGCGGTCAGAGAGACTGTGGGCCCTGAGTGTTCAGTTATGTGGTCAGAGAGACTGTGGGCCCTGGACCTACTGTAGTTTCGGGCTCATAAAGGACTGACTTGAAATACTTTTTGCCTCCGTATTTCTCAATGATTCTCTGTCGTTCTCTCATATCTCTCATCTGTCTAGGAGCCCATCATGGGGCCTGATAGGGGGGCCTCCATCACACCATTAGACCACTCTGAACAGCCAGGTAACACACGCACACCGCCTTGTTAAAGACTTAGATAACTAGCCTTGGTGAGCAAAGCTAGGTAAACAATCAAAGACATTTTGGCTAAATGAATAGTTCCTTCAGACCTTAGTCACTAAGTTGCATCTAGCAGGAAGACCGCTTTAAGCCCAGTGGCTGGCTGAATGAGAAAGCTTAACATTCCCGCTAGGAAGCCTTCTGTATCACTCTCTAGTGTCTTGGAGGAAGCCTTCTGTATCACTCTCTAGTGTCTAGGAGGAAGCCTTCTGTATCACTCTCTCGTTCTCTCTCTCGTTCTCTACTCAGGTCCTCAGAACAAAGACTCCAGTGAGAGTTTGAACTCAGATGGAGAAGAGAAAGAGGTGTGTTTGTTGCCAAATGTCTGTCTTTATCTGTCTCTACCTCGTGTCTCTATCTCACGTCTGTCTCTACCTCGTGTCTCTGTCTCATGTCTCTCTACCCCGTGTCTGTCTCATGTCTCTCTACCTCGTGTCTCTGTCTCACGTCTATCTCTACCTCGTGTCTCTGTCTCATGTCTGTCTCTACCTCGTGTCTCTGTCTCATGTCTCTCTACCTCGTGTCTCTGTTTCATGTCTCTCTACCTCGTGTCTCTGTCTCACGTCTATCTCTACCTCGTGTCTCTGTCTCATGTCTGTCTCTACCTCGTGTCTCTGTCTCATGTCTCTCTACCTCGTGTCTCTGTCTCATGTCTCTCTACCTCGTGTCTCTGTCTCACGTCTATCTCTACCTCGTGTCTCTGTCTCATGTCTGTCTCTACCCCGTGTCTCTGTCTCATGTCTCTCTACCCCGTGTCTCTGTCTCATGTCTCTCTACCTCGTGTCTCTGTCTCATGTCTCTCTACCTCGTGTCTCTGTCTCACGTCTATCTCTACCTCGTGTCTCTCTACCTCGTGTCTCTGTCTCATGTCTCTCTACCTCGTGTCTCTGTCTCATGTCTCTCTACCTCGTGTCTCTGTCTCATGTCTGTCTCTACCTCGTGTCTCTGTCTCATGTCTGTCTCTACCTCGTGTCTCTGTCTCATGTCTCTCTACCTCGTGTCTCTGTCTCACATCTATCTCTACCTCGTGTCTCTGTCTCATGTCTCTCTACCTCGTGTCTCTGTCTCACGTCTATCTCTACCTCGTGTCTCTGTCTCATGTCTCTCTACCTCGTGTCTCATGTCTGTCTCTACCTCGTGTCTCTGTCTCATGTCTGTCTCTACCTCGTGTCTCTGTCTCATGTTTAACTCTGTCTGTCTGTCCTGTAGGCCCGCTGCAGCAGAGACACGGGGAAGTCAGCTTCCAGTCTAGGTCTGGTGGACTTCGATCTGCTGAGCGTGATTGGCCGGGGCAGCTATGCCAAGGTCCTGCTGGTCCGACTCAAGAAGACAGAGAGGATCTATGCCATGAAGGTGGTTAAGAAGGAGCTGGTCAACGACGACGAGGTACTAAACACACACTGGTACATGTAAACATACACTGATACCCGTAAACACACACACACACACTGGTACATGTAAACACACACTGATACCCGTAAACACACACCCACACACACTTGTACATGTAAACCCACACACAGTTACATTAACACATGATCGACACTTTGACAGGTGCTACCTGATCGATCATCTGTGCCATTTCTCCTTTGTCTGTCTAGTTCTTCTCTCTGTTCAAACCTATTATTATTATCTGTCCATCAATGGAGATCTGTATCTATTCACTGTGTTCACACATCGTCAGTCTCCTCACATCACTAGGGCATCCATTCACTGTGCTTAGAATGCCAGAAATCACTTATTCTGCAGCCCTCATCAGATGGGAGCAGTCTGTCAACACCATTCACTGTGTGTTCAGCCATTCTCACTCCTAACATCTTCTGTCTCATTCTGTAGCCTGTCAGTCGGTCTGCCTGTCTTCCTGTCAGTCTGTTTGCCTGTCTGCCTGTCAGTCTGTTTGCCTGTCTGCCTGTCAGTCTGTTTGCCTGTCTTCCTGTCAGTCTGTTTGCCTGTCTTCCTGTCAGTCTGTTTGCCTGTCTTCCTGTCAGTCTGTTTGCCTGTCTTCCTGTCAGTCTGTTTGCCTGTCTTCCTGTCAGTCTGTTTGCCTGTCTTCCTGTCAGTCGGTCTGCCTGTCTTCCTGTCAGTCTGTTTGCCTGTCTTCCTGTCAGTCTGTTTGCCTGTCTTCCTGTCAGTCTGTTTGCCTGTCTTCCTGTCAGTCTGTTTGCCTGTCTTCCTGTCAGTCTGTTTGCCTGTCTTCCTGTCAGTCTGTTTGCCTGTCTTCCTGTCAGTCGGTCTGCCTGTCTTCCTGTCAGTCGGTCTTCCTGTCAGTCGGTCTGCCTGTCTTCCTGTCAGTCGGTCTGCCTGTCTTCCTGTCAGTCGGTCTGCCTGTCTTCCTGTCAGTCTTCCTGCCTGTCGGTCTGTCCATCTGTCCTCTATCAGATAGATGGCTGGTCATTTCTACTAAACTTTTTTTTTGTTGCGTTTTAAGACTTGATTTCCAAATGGTGTGTGTGTGTGTGTTGTAGGACATTGACTGGGTCCAGACAGAGAAGCACGTGTTTGAGCAGGCGTCCAACCACCCCTTCCTAGTGGGGCTTCACTCCTGTTTCCAGACTGAGAGCAGACTGTTCTTTATCATAGAGTATGTGAACGGAGGAGATCTGATGTTCCACATGCAGAGACAGAGGAAAATACCTGAGGAACACGCCAGGTGAGAACAGTGAAGTCATGGCTACACCAGACACCAGGAAATAATCCTGGGGGCGTTTCAATCTTACCCGACGAGGTCTGTAGTGCCGTTCTACCTGATAATTAATGCACCCACCTGGTGTCCCAGGTATAAATCAGTCCCTGAATACAGGGAAACAAATGATACCCTTTAAAGCAGTGGAACTGGCTTCCAGGTCCAGATTTGAATTTGAAGGGTATGTCATGTCCGTTCCTCTGAAACGCCCAGGACTACACATCTACTGTTCTCCCCCAGTAGGCTCACGTTGCCAGACGTAAAATTCCCACATCTCCGAACCTAGAACCTTTGGGGCAGGCCACCAGCTCTAGCACACCTGGGGGTGTGTTCATTATGCCGATTCTGTTGCAAAACGTTTCTTAAACGGACGCAAACGGGGTGAGACCTACCTGAATTTGTCCAATGCCAATACATTTGCTTTTTAGTTGCAAAATGTTCCGTTTTGGACTAATAATTACACCTCTGATTCGACGAACCAAGGGCTTGGTGATTAGCTGCGTAGCTCTAAGACGGTGGTGGTGTGTGTGTGTTGAGTCTGACTAGTTCTTCACCATCCCTCTGTGTGTGTGTCAGGTTTTACTCTGCAGAGATCAGCTTGGCGTTGAACTACCTCCACGAGAGAGGCATCATCTACAGAGACCTCAAACTGGACAACGTGCTGCTGGAGTCGGAGGGACACATCAAACTCACTGACTACGGCATGTGCAAGGTGGGTGTCGAAAGTGTGTCTGTTGCTGTGTTTCTGTCTGTTGCTGTGTTTCTGTCTGTGCTGTGTTTCTGTCTGTTGCTGTGTTTCTGTCTGTTGCTGTGTTTCTGTCTGTTGCTGTGTTTCTGTCTGTTGCTGTGTTTCTGTCTGTTGCTGTGTTTGTCTGTTGCTGTGTTTCTGTCTGTACTGTGTTTCTGTCTGTGCTGTGTTTCTGTCTGTTGCTGTGTTTCTGTCTGTTGCTGTGTTTCTGTCTGTGCTGTGTTTCTGTCTGTGCTGTGTTTCTGTCTGTGCTGTGTTTCTGTCTGTGCTGTGTTTCTGTCTGTTGCTGTGTTTCTGTCTGTTGCTGTGTTTCTGTCTGTTGCTGTGTTTCTGTCTGTTGCTGTGTTTGTCTGTTGCTGTGTTTCTGTCTGTACTGTGTTTCTGTCTGTACTGTGTTTCTGTCTGTGCTGTGTTTCTGTCTGTTGCTGTGTTTCTGTCTGTGCTGTGTTTCTGTCTGTACTGTGTGTCTATCTTTTTGTTGTGTGTGTGTGTGTGCGCGGTTGTAGTTGTCCTTGTACATCTTAAGCTTGTGTGTGTGTGTGTGTGTGTGTTACATTTGAGTCATTTAGCAGAAGCTCTTATCCAGAGCGACTTAGAGCAGAGAGTATATACATTTTCATTCCTCTTATGTACTGGTCCACCGTGGGAATGGGACCCACAACCCTGGCGTTGCAAGTGGCATGCTCCAACTGAGCCCAACGGGACCCTGAACGTTGTGAGGTGTGTGTGTGTGCTTCCTGATGCTGTGTAGGAGGGCTTGAGGCCAGGGGACACCACCAGTACGTTCTGTGGGACCCCCAACTACATCGCCCCCGAGATACTGAGAGGAGAGGACTACGGTTTCAGCGTGGACTGGTGGGCTCTGGGGGTGCTGATGTTTGAAATGATGGCTGGACGGTCGCCCTTCGACATTGTAGGAAGCACCGACAACCCAGACCAGAACACAGAAGACTACCTATTCCAAGGTAATGCTGTTAGGACAGGGTCAAAGTTCATGTTATGGAAAGTACTCGTGTTGTTTACTCTGCATTGGCCGATCCTCAAGAGAAAGTACGTGGTACTCTTATCAGTCAGTTAAAAAGGATCTCTGTGTAACTAGACTTGGGCGGTAAACGGTATATACCGTGTACCGGGTTATTTGGAAATAGCCATGAGATGGTTTTTCAGTACCGTTGAAACAATTTCTTTTAAGTTTTTCAATACTTTTTAATATTTGTAGCTACTTTTACAGTAAATACCTGCAGTGAACTTGTGCACCATCTTAGGAGATAAATCATATTGCGTTCTGCATTTTACCAGTCACATTATTTTACATTATGAAGCTTACCGTAGTTCCCCCAGAACAGTTGAGCCAGTCACGTGTGTTTGTAAATAGCACAACGGGAGAAAGCGGGAGCTGGTGAGTTCAGCTGTTGCGCTTCCTATCGAGTGCTCAGGGACTGCAACTATAGTTTCCCTTCACAGAAAATACATTCGTGCAACGTATTTGGCAGAAAATATCTTCATTGTCATCAGTGACAATAGAAGTCCATCTGGCTGTAAGTCAATTCTTACAATGAAAAAGCAAGGTCTTTTTTTGTTGTTGCAAGAAACGATGCATGGCCATCATATTTCTAATGTTTATCACAGAACAAATGTAGCCAGCTACATTTCCTAATGTTTTGTTTAAAGTTAATCTTACGTCTTACCGGAGGAAAAGAGTCTGTCGACACTGAGAGAAGTAGCTACACGTCAGTCGTTGTCTTTTGATATCCGTTTGTGATTTGTCATCCGAGTGGAAAAGTGCAACTGAAGCACAAAATTAGTTTGACAACGAACAGTAAATTACAATAATACCCATTTTATATCTGCGTTTACTGAAACGCAACGAGATTTAAAAAATTCCCTGCTTGAAAAACAAGTAATTCTGTTTTAACTCGACTCCTCTAAGTTTAACTTGCTATTTCTCTAAGTGGCTGAATTAATAAGGGCATCATATTGTGTTAGCTGTCTGCCATGTTTGAGAAGTCAAAGCTCTCTTGGGATGAGTTATCTGTACAGCTGTCGCTGCAGCTTGATCTGCTGTCGGCTCCTCCCCCGTCTTCTCTGAGCAGAGCAAGCTGGCCTGTTGCCCTAGCGACTCCAGACAGACACGGTGTGTACACAGCAGGCCTGTTGCCCTAGCGACTCCAGACAGACATGGTGTGTACACAGCAGGCCTGTTGCCCTAGCGACTCCAGACAGACACGGTGTGTACACAGCAGGCCTGTTGCCCTAGCGACTCCAGACAGACACGGTGTGTACACAGCAGGTCAGTTGCCCTAGCGACTCCAGACAGACACGGTGTGTACACAGCAGGCCTGTTGCCCTAGCGACTCCACACAGACACGGTGTGTACACAGCAGGCATGTTGCCCTAGCGACTCCAGACAGACACGGTGTGTACACAGCAGACATGTTGCCCTAGCGACTCCAGACAGACACGGTGTGTACACAGCAGGTCAGTTGCCCTAGCGACTCCAGACAGACACGGTGTGTACACAGCAGGTCAGTTGCCCTAGCGACTCCAGACAGACACGGTGTGTACACAGCAGGCCTGTTGCCCTAGCGACTCCAGACAGACACGGTGTGTACACAGCAGGCATGTTGCCCTAGCGACTCCAGACAGACACGGTGTGTACACAGCAGGCCTGTTGCCCTAGCGACTCCAGACAGACACGGTGTGTACACAGCAGGCATGTTGCCCTAGCGACTCCAGACAGACACGGTGTGTACACAGCAGGTCAGTTGCCCTAGCGACTCCAGACAGACACGGTGTGTACACAGCAGGCATGTTGCCCTAGCGACTCCAGACAGACACGGTGTGTACACAGCAGGTCAGTTGCCCTAGCGACTCCAGACAGACACGGTGTGTACACAGCAGGTCAGTTGCCCTAGCGACTCCAGACAGACACGGTGTGTACACAGCAGGCCTGTTGCCCTAGCGACTCCAGACAGACACGGTGTGTACACAGCAGGCATGTTGCCCTAGCGACTCCAGACAGACACGGTGTGTACACAGCAGGCCTGTTGCCCTAGCGACTCCAGACAGACACGGTGTGTACACAGCAGGCATGTTGCCCTAGCGACTCCAGACAGACACGGTGTGTACACAGCAGGTCAGTTGCCCTAGCGACTCCAGACAGACACGGTGTGTACACAGCAGGCATGTTGCCCTAGCGACTCCAGACAGACACGGTGTGTACACAGCAGGTCAGTTGCTCTAGCGACTCCAGACAGACACGGTGTGTACACAGCAGGCCTGTTGCCCTAGCGACTCCAGACAGACACGGTGTGTACACAGCAGGCATGTTGCCCTAGCGACTCCAGACAGACACGGTGTGTACACAGCAGGCCTGTTGCCCTAGCGACTCCAGACAGACACGGTGTGTACACAGCAGGCATGTTGCCCTAGCGACTCCAGACAGACACGGTGTGTACACAGCAGGTCAGTTGCCCTAGCGACTCCAGACAGACACGGTGTGTACACAGCAGGCCTGTTGCCCTAGCGACTCCACACAGACACGGTGTGTACACAGCAGGCCTGTTGCCCTAGCGACTCCAGACAGACACGGTGTGTACACAGCAGGCCTGTTGCCCTAGCGACTCCAGACAGACACACGGTGTGTACACAGCAGGCCTGTTGCCCTAGCGACTCCAGACAGACACGGTGTGTACACAGCAGGCCTGTTGCCCTAGCGACTCCACACAGACACGGTGTGTACACAGCAGGCCTGTTGCCCTAGCGACTCCACACAGACACGGTGTGTACACAGCAGGCCTGTTGCCCTAGCGACTCCACACAGACACGGTGTGTACACAGCAGGCCTGTTGCCCTAGCGACTCCAGACAGACACACGGTGTGTACACAGCAGGCCTGTTGCCCTAGCGACTCCAGACAGACACGGTGTGTACACAGCAGGCCTGTTGCCCTAGCGACTCCAGACAGACACGGTGTGTACACAGCAGGCCTGTTGCCCTAGCGACTCCAGACAGACACGGTGTGTACACAGCAGGCCTGTTGCCCTAGCGACTCCAGACAGACACGGTGTGTACACAGCAGGCATGTTGCCCTAGCGACTCCAGACAGACACGGTGTGTACACAGCAGGCCTGTTGCCCTAGCGACTCCAGACAGACACGGTGTGTACACAGCAGGCCTGTTGCCCTAGCGACTCCAGACAGACACGGTGTGTACACAGCAGGCCTGTTGCCCTAGCGACTCCAGACAGACACGGTGTGTACACAGCAGGCATGTTGCCCTAGCGACTCCAGACAGACACGGTGTGTACACAGCAGGCCTGTTGCCCTAGCGACTCCAGACAGACACGGTGTGTACACAGCAGGCATGTTGCCCTAGCGACTCCAGACAGACACGGTGTGTACACAGCAGGCCTGTTGCCCTAGCGACTCCAGACAGACACGGTGTGTACACAGCAGGCCTGTTGCCCTAGCGACTCCAGACAGACACGGTGTGTACACAGCAGGCCTGTTGCCCTAGCGACTCCAGACAGACACGGTGTGTACACAGCAGGCCTGTTGCCCTAGCGACTCCAGACAGACACGGTGTGTACACAGCAGGCCTGTTGCCCTAGCGACTCCAGACAGACACGGTGTGTACACAGCAGGCCTGTTGCCCTAGCGACTCCAGACAGACACGGTGTGTACACAGTACTATTCCTCCTTCAGACAAACATGCGTCTCAACAATGCTCATTTGCATAATGTCTCTCGTTCACATTCGCTTGTAAATATCTGAACTCACCAAAAATGACATTCGGTAGCTCCTACCTAATAAATGTACAGTTTTATGAGCGGGATTGCCTGTCTTTGTAATTCGTTTATTTTTTGTTTGGGCTCGTTAGCATATTTAGCTAGCAGCATCCATTGAAATGCTTAATTACTTTTTTGTACATTTTTTTTTTTGCTAATTTTGTTAGCATTCTGGTAATGGACACCCAATTGTCTTTTTTTTGTCTGTTTTTGATGCCCTGTTGTGTACTAAGCCAGTAATACAGTACATCCCGGGGGACGGTAGGAATATCTGTATACTGCCAACCCTACTGTGCACCTCTAGTCAAAAGTCTGATTGTGCTGGCTGGGATAGTGGTAATGCTGCAGTGCCTGACACATGTCCACAGTGTCAGCATATCAGTTTCAATAAGGTATTTTTCACAGCCTCTCTCTTTATATCCACTATGTCACTATTGTAAAAGCCCTCTCAAAATCTAATCTAATCTCTCTCCTCCTCTGTAGTAATATTGGAAAAACAGATCAGGATTCCTCGATCGTTGTCAGTCAAAGCTGCCAGTGTCCTCAAGGGCTTTCTCAACAAGGTAACTACTGCACACTCCCGCCTCCTCTCCCTCCCGCCTCTTCTCCCTTCCTCCCTCCTGCCTCCTCTCCCTTCCTCCCTCCCGCCTCCTCTCCCTCCCGCCTCCTCTCCCTCCCGCCTCCTCTCCTCCCGCCTCCTCTCCTCCCGCCTCCTCCCCTCCTCCCGCCTCCTCTCCCCTCCTCCCGCCTCCTCTCCCCTCCTCCTGCCTCCTCCCGCCTCCTCTCCCCTCCTCCCGCCTCCTCTCCCCTCCTCCCGCCTCCTCTCCCCTCCTCCCGCCTCCTCTCCTCCCGCCTCCTCCCGCCTCCTCCTGCCTCCTCTCCCCTCCTCCTCTCCTCCCGCCTCCTCTCCCCTCCTCCCGCCTCCTCTCCTCCCGCCTCCTCCCGCCTCCTCCTGCCTCCTCTCCCCTCCTCCTGCCTCCTCCCGCCTCCTCTCCCCTCCTCCCGCCTCCTCTCCCCTCCTCCCGCCTCCTCTCCCCTCCTCCCGCCTCCTCTCCCCTCCTCCCGCCTCCTCTCCTCCCGCCTCCTCCCGCCTCCTCCTGCCTCCTCTCCCCTCCTCCTCTCCTCCCGCCTCCTCTCCCCTCCTCCTGCCTCCTCTCCCCTCCTCCTGCCTCCTCCCGCCTCCTCTCCTCCCGCCTCCTCCCGCCTCCTCTCCCCCCATCCCGCCTCCTCTCCCCTCCTCCCGCCTCCTCTCCCCTCCTCCCGCCTCCTCTCCTCCCGCCTCCTCCCCTCCTCCCGCCTCCTCTCCCCTCCTCCCGCCTCCTCTCCCCTCCTCTCCCCTCCTCTCCCCTCCTCCCGCCTCCTCTCCCCTCCTCCTGCCTCCTCCCGCCTCCTCCCCTCCTCCCGCCTCCTCTCCCCTCCTCCTGCCTCCTCTCCCCTCCTCCCGCCTCCTCTCCTCCCGCCTCCTCCCCTCCTCCCGCCTCCTCTCCCCTCCTCCTGCCTCCTCCCGCCTCCTCTCCCCTCCTCCCGCCTCCTCTCCCCTCCTCCCGCCTCCTCCCGTCTCCTCTCCCCTCCTCCCGCCTCCTCTCCTCTCTCTCTCTCCCTCCCGCCTCCTCTCTCTCCCTCCCGTCTGTCTCATTATATATGTTGTAATTTTCTCTCACACCCTTTTCTTTGTTGCTCTCCCTCTCTTCCACTTCTCCCTCCCTCTCTTCTATCTCTCAGGAACCTAAGGAGAGGCTAGGTTGTCACCCCCAGACGGGCTTCGCTGACATCATGGGTCATCCCTTCTTCCGAAACGTAGACTGGGACCTTGTGAGTCATCGTGTCTTCTTTCTTTCGCACTTCTATCTTTCTCTGTCTATCAGTGTTCTCTGGTGTTGAGGTGGGTTAGAACACCATGATCCAACAGAGACGAGAGACGGTGAATCATTGTTTTCATTCAAACAAAGCAGCAGAATTCTCACCAATGATAATTAACTTCAACACTGAACGACGGACAGTGAGACAAATCAACTCCTATACTGTTTCCACTAGAGGTCGACCGATTATTATTTTTCAATGCCGATACCGATTGGAGGACCAAAAAAGCCTATACCGATTAATCGGACAATTTTAATTTATTTGTAATAATGAGAATTACAACAATACTGAATTAACACTTATTTTAACTTAATATAATACATCAATAAAATCAATTTAGCCTCAAGTAAATAATGAAACATGTTCAATTTGGTTTAAATAATGCAAAAACAAAGTGTTGGAGAAGAAAGTAAAAGTACAATATGTGCTATGTAAGAAAGCTAACGTTTAAGTTCCTTGCTCAGAATATGAGAACATATGAAAGCTGGTGGTTCCTTTTAACATGAGTCTTCAATATTCCCAGGTAAGAAGTTTTAGGTAGTAGTTATTATAGGAACTATAGGACTATCTCCCTCTATACCAATTGTATTTCATTAACCATTGACTATTGGATGTTCTTATAGGCACTTTAGTATTGCCAGTGTAACAGTATACCTTCTGTCCCTCTCCTCGCTCCTCCCTGGGCTCGAACCAGGAACACAATGACAACAGCCACCCTCGAAGCAGCTTTACCCATGCAGAGCAAGGGAAACAACCACTGCAAGGCTCAGAGCGAGTGATGTTTGAAACGCTATTAGCGCGCGCTAACTAGCTAGCAATTTAACTTCGGTTACACCAGCCTCATCTCGGGAGTTGATAGGCTTGAAGTCATAAACAGCGCAATGCTTGACGCACAACGGAGAGCTTCTGGCAAAACGCTCAGTCAGATACTTAGATACTTGTATGCTTGTATGCTCAGTCAGATTATACACAACGCAGGACACGCTAGATAATATCTAGTAATATCATCAACCATGTGTAGTTAACTAGTGATTATGATTGTTTTTTATAAGATAAGTTAAATGCTAGCTAGCAACTTACCTTGACTTACTGCATTCGCGTAACAGGCAGTCTCCTTGTGGAGTGCAACGAGAGAGAGGCAGGTCGTTTTTGCGTTGGACTAGTTAACTGTAAGGTTGCAAGATTGGGTCCCCCTAGCTGACAAGGTGAAAATATGTTGTTCTGTCCCTGAAAGAGGCAGTTAACCCACCGTTCCTAGGCAGTCATTGAAAATAAGAATGTGTTCTTAACTGACTTGCCTAGTTAAATAAAAGTAGAAAAAATAAATAATAATATTTAAATTGGCAAATCGGCGCCCAAAAGTACAGATTTCCGATTGTTATGAAAACTTGAAATCGGCCCTAATTAATCGGCCAATCCGATTAATCTGTCGACCTCTAGTTTCCACATAGTTGAGGGTCATCACCTTAGACGAGCCCAGACGGTCTCCTTTCCCACCAGGGAACAAGACAGGCCAATGGGATGTATTGGTTCTCTAAGGGCAGGTTTCTATTCCTGGACTAAGTGGTTCTGTTGTAGTTAGATGTTCACCACCAATAAGCTGTAACATGGTTAACCTCATGATGTTTCACCTGTTGCAGCAGACACCAGGGTTGGGGTCAATTCAGATTTTCAATATTCTGGAAAAATGGAATTGGAATTTGTTTACTTCCTGAATTGTAAAGGAATTGACTCCAACCATGGTAATGGGCCAGACATACTCCCAAGGCAATCTCCCTAGTTCCACCCACCCACCTGCCAGCTAAACAAACAGGCTGGCCTCTAGACATGCCTCCAGTCCCAGACCAGCTCAGGAGCAGCCTGACCTCTTTCCCCTGTTTGGTCTGGACTGCTGCTGTACTGACTGGCTGGCTCTCTGTCTGGAAGGATCAGGTTACACTGCTGGGCTGCCTCCCCCTCCACTCAGTCTCACCTCATAAACAACAGGTGGCAGCCTGCCCGTGCAGTACTCTAGTCTACCTGCAGGGGGGGCAGTACTGGGTCAACACACTGCAGGCTGTCTGTCTGGCCTGAGTTTACAGTGGAGTTTTCACTAAGCCACAGCACAGTCACTAATATCGTTTCAGAGAGAAACCGGGAGATTGGCTTTTGGTAAAATCATTTTTGTTAGACAGTTTCATACACTGAACCCCAATTTCTTTTTACTGTTTTATTTCTTTACACACACATACACACCTTTTTTTCCACACCATTGGTAAGAGCCTGAAAGTGAGCATTTCACTGTAAGGTCTACACACCTGTTGTATTCGGGACATGTGACTAATAAAGTTTGATTTGAAGTCTTGTTGGTTGAAACATGGTGCTTGCAGTATAAAGTTGGCTGTAAGGAGCTTTGGATAAAAGCATTTAGCTAAATAGCTTCATGTACATAATTTTAAAAGAGTATCAAGCTCAAGGTGTGTGTGTGTGTGTGTGTGTCTGCCCGCCCTCTGACCCCATTGCCTTGTGTTGTTTCAGATGGAACAAAAGCAGGTGGCTCCTCCATTCAAACCCAACATCTCAGGAGAGTTTGGACTGGACAGCTTCGACACCCAGTTTACCAACGAGCCTATCCAGCTCACGCCTGATGACGAGTGAGTGTCCCAATGGCTGGCTGGGCAGACTGTCTCTGTCTGGCGCTGTCTGTCTCTGTCTGGCGCTGTCTGTCTCTGTCTGGCGCTGTCTGTCTCTGTCTGGCGCTGTCTGTCTCTGTCTGGCGCTGTCTGTCTCTGTCTGGCGCTGTCTGTCTCTGTCTGGCGCTGTCTGTCTCTGTCTGGCGCTGTCTGTCATTCTTCATGAATCAGTTGTATTTATTTGATTCATCTTCATTTAAATAGGGAGTCACTCTTTTACAAGAGAGCCCTGTATACATTTACAAATAAAACCCACTACATAAATAAAACCCACTATTATAATAATAATAATACACATTAAACATATTTAAGAAAAGCAATCGCATTCATTTACATAAGTCTCCAGTCAATAATTTTAAATGTCTGAAAGGAATTTTGTGTATTGTTCCACACATAAAGGGCAGGAAAAACAGTTTTCCTAACTCTATGGAGACCAACGGGATCTCCAGAGATATCCACCCCTGAGAACGGATGTGGTCATTTGTTGGTCTAACATGAATCAATGAAGTGATGTTCAGTGGAGGTTTCTGCCAGACGGCTTTGTAAATAAATTAGAGACCAGTGAGGATATCTTTACAGACAGAGGTCCATCCCTCATGTTTATAAAGAATACCATGAGTCCTAAAAAACTTCTTGCTGAATGGAGTACTGAATGGTTTCAAAACAGAGTCTGCCTATGATGGAGGTTACTAAGACCTGTGAATTCCTGATCAGCGCGGTCATAGGACGACCCCCTTAACCTCTGTTCCTTTCCCGTTTTCCAGTGACGCGGTGAAGAAGATCGACCAGTCGGAGTTCGAAGGGTTCGAGTACATCAACCCTCTACTGATGTCGGCCGAGGAGTGTGTGTGAACTAGGGAGTGTGTGGGAGTGGACACAGCACGCCGCCTCGTGTCCTCGACGACGTCACTATTCAGCTCTGCATGGTTACCAGACTACCCGGCGATGACATCATCAAAGAGCGTCCTGCTGTTGAATAGAGAGAGGAGGAGAGCCGCCGGGGCTCTCAGACAAGAGACACTAACTTGCCAAACCAATCTCACATAGTGTGTCACAAATGGCACCTTATCCTTGACGTGTAGTGCACTAGGGAATGGGGTGCCATTTTGGACGAACGTCACTGTCCTTTTTTTTTTTTTTAACCACTAGTCTTTTAGAACTACTTTCTCTCAATTATTTTTGTATTCATGTGTCAAATCCGCACTGATTTCCTCGTTGGTCATCAGAGTGCAGGCCCCCAGTAGCCAATGAGGCTTGGAGGTTGGTTACCTAGGTTACTGGACACAAAGGGAAGGGGGGGGGTCCACACACAGACGGTCCACAGACAACAAACTAACCATCCTCTCTTCTTCCCAGCTTGGAGGTGGTTAAATGCATATTTTATTTGTACATAATAAGAACGATGTTTAGCCAAGGCCCTTTAACCCCAAGCCAGATCACCAGGGAACATAGTTGAAAACGGGTGCATGTTCACTACACGTATCATGATGAGCGTTGTTGCAGCAGCATGTTTGTAGAGGACTGAAGAACAACAAGTGGACAACCGCATTTACATTTAAAAAAAAAAAAAAACACATCTATATATTTTTCTCATTTTATTTAATGAAATGGCAGTCTGTGTACGCTGGTCAATGTCCCCAAAGTGTTACGCCGTCGTCAAGCCCGTTGGCTCACTTATTGTTTACGTTTTGCTGTAGTCTTCGTGGAAACTTCCAGGACAGCCACGGTTCCAAGTTAAAACGATTGCCGTCTCAGCAGCCAACCAACACTAACTAACGTAGACACTGACAGAAAGGCACATGTCGAATGGCATCCTATACTATATAAAGAGCGCAACAAAAGTACTCTACAATAACACTGCAAGATTTAGAGTTAGGGTGCTGTTATGGATACAACCACACTGTGAATGAAAGAGTTTACTGTGAGGAGAAGATTTGGATACGAGTGGGCTGGACCACTAGCTGAGTTTAGTGATATGTCCCAAATGGCACACTATACTCTATCTAGCGCACTACGTTTGGTCATAGCCCTATGTGCCCTGGTCAAAACTAGTGCACAATTATTTTAATTTTTTTAACCTTTATTTAGCTAGGCAAGTCAGTTAAGAACTAATTCTTATTTACAATGACGTCCTACCGGGGAACAGTGGGTTAACTGCCTTGTTCAGGGGAACAGTGGGTTAACTGCCTTGTTCAGGGGAACAGTGGGTTAACTGCCTTGTTCAGGGGAACAGTGGGTTAACTGCCTTGTTCAGGGGAACAGTGGGTTAATTGCCTTGTTCAGGGGAACAGTGGGTTAACTGCCTTGTTCAGGGGAACAGTGGGTTAACTACCTTGTTCAGGGGAACAGTGGGTTAACTGCCTTGTTCAGGGGAACAGTGGGTTAACTACCTTGTTCAGGGGAACAGTGGGTTAACTACCTTGTTCAGGGGAACAGTGGGTTAACTGCCTTGTTCAGGGGAACAGTGGGTTAACTGCCTTGTTCAGGGGAACGGTGGGTTAACTACCTTGTTCAGGGGAACAGTGGGTTAACTACCTTGTTCAGGGGAACGGTGGGTTAACTACCTTGTTCAGGGGAACAGTGGGTTAACTACCTTGTTCAGGGGAACAGTGGGTTAACTACCTTGTTCAGGGGAACAGTGGGTTAACTACCTTGTTCAGGGGAACAGTGGGTTAACTGCCTTGTTCAGGGGAACAGTGGGTTAACTGCCTTGTTCAGGGGAACAGCGGGTTAACTGCCTTGTTCAGGGGCAGAACGACAGATTTATACCGTGTCAGCTCAGGGATTCGATCTTGCAGCCTTTCGGTTACTAGTCCAACGCTCTCACTAGTTAGCTCTGCATGGTTACCAGACTACCCGGCGATGACATCATCAAAGAGCGTCCTGCTGTTGAATAGAGAGAGGCGGAGAGCCGCCGGGGCTCTCAGACGAGAGACACTAACTTGCCAAACCAATCTCACATAGTGTGAATGCTTCACAAATGGCACCGTATCCCTCTACGTGTAGTGCACTAGGGAATGGGGTGCCATTTTGGGACGAAAGTCATTCTTGCCATTTGGGACACAACCTAGTAGTTTATGCAATCTGTCGTTGACAAAGAACCAAAACAATATTTTCTAAAGGAGAAAGAAAATCTGTTAAATATGTCTTGTCGTTTACAGTGGTACAGTACACACACAGTAGGAAAATGTGGTGTCCTAATATTAGCCAGGAAAAAGGTTGTTTTTTCCCCCTCTCTGTTCATTTTTAAAATAGAATGCCTTTCTGAAATGTTTTTGTTATATATCTGTTTTCACAATATAAAAAAAAAAGTTTCTACAGTTTTCTCTAGTCCATGTCTGTGAATCAGTTTGAATATGAATGATGAGGATGGAGTCAGACCGTCGATCTCCTGGACCACTTCTGACCACTACAGATGACGCTCTTGAAAGAGATTTCAATCAAATCTAATAAGAAACACTATCAAAGCATTTAACAGCTTCAATTTATATTCCAAGTTCTGAATAGAGGTTTAAAAAAATAATAATAATTGTTCAGTCTCAAATGGCACCCTATGCCCTATATAGCACACTACTTTAGATCAGAGCTCTATGGGCCATGGTGAAAAAAAATAAGTGCACTAAATGGGGAATAGGGTGCCATTTAGGATGACGATTGGGACGCTACCAAAGTGTTTTAAAGTGGTGCCAAGTGGTGATTGGAGGAACAAACACTCTTCAGAATTTTTATCATGTTACTTTATATTGCAATGTATTTTTGTTACTTTAAAAAAATGTTCAAAAAATCAAATGTGCTGTTTCTCTAATGATTGATCGCTACATTGATTGGTGATTATTGTTATTGTGTGAAACCTGTTTGAAAACACTTTGATGGGGATGATGTGTGATTTCATCCAGAGGTGCCTACTGAAATGCTTAACAGGATGTAAAAAACGGATTTCTCAAAATAAACATTTTTATTTCCCTCCATGTCTGTGTTGCTGTTTGTCCCTGCTACTGGTTGTCTCGTGCTGTTGCTTTTCGTCTGTCTCTCTGTTCATTGGTCTGTTGGTGTGTCTATCGCTGTTCGTCTGTCAGTGTGTCTACGTCCGGCTGGCTGGCTCACTGTCTGTTCATCTGCCTGTTTGTCCTGTCAATCTCTCTGTCTGCCTGACTAGGTGTCTCTCTGTTTTACCGATACCTGTTTTATGTTTAAATGAACCTGGGAGGTAGATCACAAAGCAGTTTCATTAGGCTGGATAAACACTAAGAGAGTTCTAGATTCTGTCTAAATTCACACTGCAGCAGCAGCTTGTCTCCTGTAGTGATGTGATGTTGCCAGATATTTGGCTACCTCGGGTCAAAGGTCACTGCCACGAGCTGTCCTGTCTTTTCTCCGGTCTCCTCTTCCCTCTCCTCTGCCCTCCTCGGTCTCCTCTTCTCTCTCCTCTGCCCTCCTCGGTCTCCTCTTCTCTCTCCTCTGCCCTCCTCTTCTCTCTCCTCGGTCTCCTCCTCGGTCTCCTCTTCTCTCTCCTCGGTCTCCTCTTCTCTCTCCTCGGTCTCCTCTCTCCTCTGCGTTCACCTGCCGTTCTTAACCCTCTAACACAGTGGTTCTTAAACCTCCTCGGGGATACCCAGACATTTCATAGTTTTGTTCCAGCCCTGAACTAGTTTACCTGATTTAAGTAGTCAAGGGCTTGAGGATTAGTTGACAAGTTGAATCAGGTGTGATCTGGAATACATCAAATAAATGGAATGGCTGGGGGTCCCTGAGGAAGTTGGAGAACCTCTGCTCTCCTCTACCCCTCTCTCTTTCTCCTCTACCCCTCTCTCTTTCTCCTCTACCCCTCTCTCTTTCTCCTCTACCCCGCTCTCTTTCTCCTCTACCCCTCTCTCTTTCTCCTCTACCCTTCTCTCTCTTTCTCCTCTACCCTTCTCTCTCTTTCTCCTCTACCCCTCTCTCTTTCTCCTCTACCCCTCTCTCTCTTTCTCCTCTACCCCTCTCTCTCTTTCTCCTCTACCCCTCTCTATTTCTCCTCTACCCCTCTCTCTCTTTCTCCTCTACCCCTCTCTCTCTTTCTCCTCTACCCCTCTCTCTCTTTCTCCTCTACCCTTCTCTCTTTCTCCTCTACCCCTCTCTCTCTTTCTCCTCTACCCCTCTCTCTCTTTCTCCTCTACCCCTCTCTCTTTCTCCTCTACCCCTCTCTCTTTCTCCTCTACCCCTCTCTCTTTCTCCTCTACCCCTCTCTCTTTCTCCTCTACCCTTCTCTCTCTCTCCTCTACCCCTCTCTCTCTCTCTCCTCTACCCCTCTCTCTCTCTCTCTCCTCTACCCCTCTCTCTCTCTCTCTCCTCTACCCCTCTCTCTCTCTCTCTCCTCTACCCCTCTCTCTCTCTCTCTCCTCTACCCCTCTCTCTCTCTCTCTCCTCTACCCCTCTCTCTCTATCTCCTCTACCCCTCCCTCTCCTACCCTTCTCTCTCTGTCTCGTTATTATATCTCAACGGTTTCATCAACACCCCTTGTCTCCCAATCTAAATATCCTGGGTGGAAAATATATTGTAAAACCGCAGGCGATACTGTACTGTAAATCAAACTTCCTCCGTGAAGGACATAAAGGGATACATGTCTCGTACCACAATCCTGTTCTTCTAAAACGCTGGCCTTCTCAGGCGCGACACTGCAGCATCACCCCTCACCACCTCAGCCTCTGGAACACAGAGGCTGTATCACAAACGTCACCGTATTCCCTACATAGTGCACCACTTTTGACCAGGGTCCGTAGGGCTCTGGTCAAAAGTAGTGCACTATGTAAGGAGTAGGGTGCCATTTGGGATACAGGCAGCCAGAGCGGACAACCGCTGTATAGTTAATGATGTAAAACGGTGGAGGATTTGAAAAACATCCTGCTTTAATTGCTCTTATCTTGTCTGCCCCCCCCCCCCCCCCCCCCCCCTAATACCTAGAGGGGTTTAATTAAGCAATACAACAATCTATCTCATACTGTTCTGTTCAGCAGGAAAAACACAACGACCCCTTTCGTTAAACACACACTGTAATGTGTAGTGTACTTCTCGGTGCTGCAGTACATGCTAATGTGTGTACCAAATGGCACTATTCTGTGTATATAGTGCACCATAGGGCTCTGGTCAAAAGTAGTGCACTACATATTGGGAATAGGGTGTGATTTGTGCTGCACTGTGTATGTCCTTCAAGATGCTACGTTCTACTACATTCTAAACACAGTCTTGGAGGCAACGTTATCATCATAGCTAATAGCACTCTATGACTCTGTTGAATCAGTGTGTGTGTGATTGAACAACCTTCTTGGTCTCTGTCAATAAATCAACGATGAGTCATTGTCGTCACATCCCCCACACCACATAGCGCTGCGAGATTCAGAGAGCTGCTATGTACAGATTGGTTTCGGTAGTAGTGTGTGTTTTACTGCTGTCATTATAATGATATAGTGACGGCATTGTCCAGTGTCATTCAATTTATCACTGTTCTTACCGTTTCTAATCAAGTTGAAACATACTACCAAGCATGCACAGAACACTGGGGGTCAGAGGTGGAGACAGGGACTGGGGGTCAGAGGTAGAGACAGGGACTGGGGGTCAGAGGTGGAGACAGGGACTGGCGGTCAGAGGTGGAGACAGGGACTGGGGGTCAGAGGGTGAGACGGACTGGGGGTTAGAGGTGACGACTGGGGGTCAGAGGGGGAGACAGGGACTGGGGGTCAGAGGTGGAGACAGGGACTGGAGGTTAGAGGTGAGGACTGGGGGTCAGAGGTGGAGACAGGGACTGGGGGTCAGAGGTGGAGACAGGGACTGGGGGTTAGAGGTGAGGACTGGGGGTCAGAGGTGGAGACAGGGACTGGGGGTCAGAGGTGGAGACAGGGACTGGGACTGGGGGTCAGAGGTGGAGACAGGGACTGGGGGTCAGAGGTGGAGACAGGGACTGGGGGTCAGAGGTGGAGACAGGGACTGGGGGTCAGAGGTGGAGACAGGGACTGGGGGTTAGAGGTGAGGACAGGGACTGGGGGTCAGAGGTGGAGGCAGGGACTGGGGGTCAGAGGTGGAGACTGGGACTGGGGGTCAGAGGTGGAGACAGGGACTGGGGGTTAGAGGTGAGGACAGGGACTGGCGGTCAGAGGTGGAGACAGGGACTGGGGGTCAGAGGTGGAGACAGGGACTGGGACTGGGGGTCAGAGGTGAGGACAGGGACTGGGGTCAGAGGTGGTGACATGGGGTTCATTCATTTATGATTGATCATAGAGTCTAGTCTAGTGATTTGATTTCATTGGTACATAGAGAATGTGTGTAATGACAGCTGGTTAGCAATAGAATAAGGATCATTGGTGTCATATAGAGTGTCTGAATGGCTTCCCTGAAGACACAGAGGATTTATCCATATTCTACCCAGAATATATCCTGTAAAATATGTGAATAGATTTCATTCTATGTGTAATGCTGGTTTTGCGGCTCGAGTGAAATAAATATAATTCCCCTTTGAAGTAAATCAATAAAACAAAGGCACAAAATATTTGTGAAAGTATTGAACATTTCCCACAATATGCCAGAAGTAAACTGTTTATTTACTACTAATCCAGACGTTATATGCCTAGACCTCTTCCTGCAATATTCTAATGAAGTGTGGCGTTTAATAAATAAAAGGGTTTTAATAGACTAAAAGAAGAGATGGCGATAGAATGTGTTGTTACGTCTTATTCCCCCAGGGTACACTTAGGAGGCTCAATAGGAGTTGAGACAGAGCCCGGGCTAACAGAGAGGTTCATCAATGTGCTTAGCTAGTAACTCCACTCTGTTCTCTTACTCTTTTCCTTTCCCAGTCCTCTGACCATGCCACAACAACAGGTTGTGTCCCAAATGGCACCCTATTCACTATATAGTGCACTACTTTTGCCCAGAGCCCATACTCTACCACCTCAGCCAACAGCTCTGTGTTTATCAGGACCTAATGACCAATCAGCATTGGCTATTTTATTGTACGTATGAGATACATGTTTTATCACAGCAGATGTTATTACAGGGAAATCAATGTCTCTTGTGCTCTGCGGCTGGATAGGAGGAGTGTGTGTGTCCCAAATGGATCCCTGTACTGTATAATGTGGTAGAATGTTGACCAGGCTGGGCCCATGGGGCTTTGGATCAAAATGTATGCACTATGAAGGAACTAGTGTGCCATTTGTGTTTCAGACAGAATGTACACTGTTACACAGCTACGGCTTCACGCTCTCACAATACATCTGCTGACCCCGCTGTCGTATGAGAGCCAGCCTGGAGGTGCTGGCTGGGGTCGTCTATCAAACCTTTATCATGCCGCTCACACACAGACACACAAAAGAAACGTACTTGCACACACACGCACATTAGGCTGTGACATCAGAGTGTGAGTCAGACCGTCAGACAGACAGTGAGGGAGCATGACGTGTCCTCTCTCTCCCAGGCAGCCTGATAAGCCTCTCAGTGTACAGCCACCGTCTGATTAACAGTTACATGACAAGGCTCAGGGATCATCCCAAATGGCACCCTATTCCCAATAGGGGCCCAAAAGGGCTTTGGTGAAAAGTAGTGCACTATGTAGGGAATAGGGTGCCATTTGGGATGCATCCTCTCTCAGCTGGGGGGGGCAGTTGGGTTTAATTTGGCAGAAAATATGTGAGGACATGGACAAATCACAGAGATATCTTTAATTGCTAGGACAAAAATATCTTAGGAAAATGTCAATGTTTTTATAACTGACCATAAAACAAATTGAGGTTTAAATGAATGTCATCTTTAAACAATCAAAAACCTTAAATTATGTTGTAAGTAGCTCTATCTGCCTTAGACTAAACTTTTGACATTTCCTTTTGGTAGCAGTTGATGTAATTCTTCAATAACACAAACCCCAAAGGAAATCTGGGGGAGGAAAATAGGTTTATTCAAAGAGGACACGTCATACAGGGAGGTAGATGGTCATTCTCCCCTGTCCTCAGTGGTTCTCTCCCTTGTCCTCAGTGATTCTCTCCTGTGGTTCTCTCCAGTGGATCTCTCCTGTGATTCTCTCCTGTGATTATCTCCCCAGAACAAAAGGACAGGATCTAGTTTTATAACTTAGCCCTAGCCTGTGGTTGAACCAATTAGAAGTCCTTGCAGTACAACTGGGCCAATTGCCAAATAACAAGTATCCTGTTTCAGGCTCACTGTATAGACAAGTTCATCCCATGTCCCTGACCCATTGATTAATAATTCCCTATTACAGAAAAAAACACTATTTCCATTGATCGTTAATTCAATTTACTTCTCGTCCTTTTGACCTCTCGTACTCTGTCTCTGCGTTGTGTATTTATCTTCAAAATATTTGTGTACTTTCTTACAGTGGCTTGTGAAAGTATGCAACCCCCCTTTGGCATTTTTCCTATTTTGTTGCCTTACAACCTGGAATTAAAATGGATTTTTGGGGGGGGTTGTATCATTTGATTTACACAACATGCCTACCATTTTGAAGATGCAAAATAGGTTTTATTGTGAAACAAACTAGAAATAAGACAAAAAAAAACAGAAAACTTGAGTGTGCATAACTATTCACCCTCCCAAAGTCAATACTTTGTAGAGCCACCTTTTGCAGCAATTACAGCTGCAAGTCTCTAGCCATCTAGCCACTGGGATTTTTGCCCGTTCTTCAAGGCAAAACTATTCCAGCTCCTTCAAGTTAGATGGGTTCCGCTGGTGTACAGCATTCTCTAAGTCATACCACAGATTCTCAATTGGATGGAGGTCTGGTCTATGACTAGGCCATTCCAAGACGTTTAAATATTTCCCCTTAAACCATTCGAGTGTTGCTTTAGCAGTATGCTTAGGGTCATTGTCCTGCTGGAAGGTGAACCTCTGTCCCAGTCTCAAATCACTGGAAGACTGAAACAGGTTTCCCTCAATAATTTCCCTGTATTTAGCACCATTCATTATTCCTTCAATTCTGACCAGTTTCCCAGTTCCTGACGATGAAAAACATCCCCAAAGCATGATGCTGCCACCACCGTGCTTCACTGTGGGGATGGTATTCGCGGGGTGATGAGAGGTGTTGGGTTTGCGCCAGACATAGCATTTTCCTTGATGGCCAAAAAGCTCAATTTAGTCTTATCTGACCAGAGGACCTTCTTCCATATGTTTGGGGAGTCTCCCACATGCCTTATGGCGAACACCAAATGTGTTTGTTTATTTTTTTCTTTAAGCAATGCCTTTTTTTCTGGCCCCTCTTCCGTAAAACCCAGCTCTGTGGAGTATACGGCTTAAAGTGGTCCTATTGATAGATACTCCAATCTCTGCTGTGGAGCTTTGCATCTCCTTAAGGAGCTATCTCTCTGATTTGGTCCTGCCGTACATACCTACACGTACGCTACGGTCACAAGACGCAGGCCTCCTAATTGTCCCTAGAATTTCTAAGCAAACAGCTGGAGGCAGGGCTTTATCCTATAGAGCTCAATTTTTATGGAATGGTCAGCCTAACCATATGAGAGACGCAAACTCTGTCTCAACCTTTAAGTCTTTACTGAAGACTCATCTCTTCAGTGGGTCATATGATTGAGTGTAGTCTGGCCCAGGAGTGTGATGGTGAACGGAAAGGCTCTGGAGCAACGAACCGCCCTTGCTGTCTCTGCCTGGCCGGTTCCCCTCTTTCCACTGGGATTCTCTGCCTCTAACCCTATTACAGGGGCTGAGTCACTAGCTTACTAGGGCTCTTTCATACTGTCCCTAGGAGGGGTGCGTCACTTGAGTGGGTTGAGTCACTGATGTGATCTTCCTGTCTGGGTTGGCGCCCCCTCTTGGGTTGTGCCGTGGCGGAGATCTTTGTGGGCTGTACTCGGCCTTGTCTCAGGATGGTAAGTTGGTGGTTGAAGATATCCCTCTAGTGGTGTGGGGGCTGTGCGTTGGAAAAGTGGGTGGGGTTATATCCTTCCTGTTTTGCCCTGTCCGGGGGTGTCATCGGATGGGGCCACAGTGTCTCCTGACCCCTCCTGTCTCAGCCTCCAGTATTTATGCTGCAGTAGTTTATGTGTCGTGGGGCTAGGGTCAGTTTGTTATATGTGGAGTACTTTTCCTGTCCTATCCGGTGTCCTGTGTGAATGTAAGTATGCGCGCTCTAATTCTCTCTTTCTTTCTCTCTGTCGGAGGACCTGAGCCCTAGGACCATGCCTCAGGACTACCTGACATGATGACTCCTTGCTGTCCCCAGTCCACCTGGCCGTGTTGCTGCTCCAGTTTCAACTGTTCTGCCTGTGATTATTATTATTTGACCATGCTGGTCATTTATGAACATCTTGGCCATGTTCTGTTATAATTTCCACCCGGCACAGCCAGAAGAGGACTGGCCACCCCACATAGCCTTGTTCCTCTCTAGGTTTCTTCCTAGGTTTTGGCCTTTCTAGGGAGTTTTTCCTAGCCACCGTGCTTCTACACCTGCATTGCTTGCTGTTTGGGGTTTTAGGCTGGGTTTCTGTACAGCACTTTGAGATATCAGCTGATGTACGAAGGGCTATATAAATACATTTGATTTGATTTGATTTAAGGGTTATATTTGGTCCCTTTGTTACCTCTCTGATTAATGCCCTCCTTGCCTGGTCTGTGAGTTTTGGTGGGCGGCCCTCTCTTGGCAGGTTTGTTGTGGTGCCATATTCTTTCCATTTTTTAATAATGCATTTAATGGTGCTCTGTGGGATGTTCAACGTTTCAGATATTTTTTTATAACCCAACTCTGATCTGTACCTCTCCACAACATTGTCCCTGACCTGTTTGGAGAGCTCCTTGGTCTTCATGGTGCCGCTTGCTTAGTGGTGTTGCAGACTCTAAGGCCTTTCAGAATAGGTGTATATATACTGAGATCATGTGACAGATCATGTGACACTTAGATTGCACACAGGTGGACTTTATTTAACTAATTATGTGACTTCTGAAGGTAATTGGCACCAGATCGTATTTAGGGTCTTCAAATGGGGTGAATACATATGCACGCACCACTTTCCCGTTTAAAAAAATATATAATAATAATTTGAAATAAGTTATTTTTTTCATTTCACTTCACCAATTTGGACTATTTTGTGTATGTCCATTACATGAAATCCAAATAAAAATCTATTTAAATTACAGGTTGTAATGCAACAATATAGGGAAAAAGCCAAGGGGGATGAATAATTTTGCAAGGCACTATACTTATATTGAAACTGGAATCATTAATGGTAAAACAGCCACGTCCTTTTTACAATATTATAACCTAACGTGTCAGGCGTAACAGAAACGCCTTAGCGGAGTTCCCATATCCGGTTTCCAGCAGAAAAGGAAGTTAGGTTGAAAATATCTGTATGCCCGAAAACCAGAACATTCCATTGTTGGCAACTCCTTTAAGGCTCACAATTTTACAACAACAAAGATGTTACTGTAAACAACCAACACTGTTTTCCCCCCACCACAGACATCCTCTCACCCGCGCTAGAAGAGCACAATATGTACTGCAATTGTATTTTTCCTGCTCCTCAGCTCTACAACAAAAACAATAACTATGGTGGGGTGGCCAGTGGCGTTGTTTCCCCCTACTACGGATTCCATTTTCTATTTGTACTGCCGATCTCTCGAATGAAGAGAGGGATTGCCTAGTGCAGGGTTTGGCAAACTGGGGCCTGTGGGCCAGATTCAATGGGAGGTTTGAGTAAAATACAAGAAAATATATTTTGAGATGGGTGATGATTAATTTGGGTAAAAATAAACATATTTCAAAATAACTGCAAATGTTTCTGTTTCCGCAAATAGATTTTGACAAACAAATCATACCAAAACAAAATGTGCAGCCCTCCATTGAATTTTAAAATCTCGGGTCTGGCCCTTGAGCAAAAAGGTTTGCCCACCCCTGGCCTAGTGTATATAATGTGAGTCTAATATGAAATATTACACATTTACATATAGCCTATAGGAAAACTGCCCTCAGGGAGGGGGTAGGGCTTTAAACATGGAGTCAGTGTGTGGACAGTAGATAGAGCTGAAACCATAGCACCACAGCCCTTCTGATTAGGGGGTAGGGCTTTAAACATGGAGTCAGTGTGTGGACAGTAGATAGAGCTGAAACCATAGCACCGCAGCCCTTCTGATTAGGGGGTAGGGCTTTAAACATGGAGTCAGTGTGTGGACAGTAGATAGAGCTGAAACCATAGCACCACAGCCCTTCTGATTAGGGGGTAGGGCGTTAAACATGGAGTCAGTGTGTGGACAGTAGATAGAGCTGAAACCATAGCACCACAGCCCTTCTGATTAGGGGGTAGGGCTTTAAACATGGAGTCAGTGTGTGGACAGTAGATAGAGCTGAAACCATAGCACCGCAGCCCTTCTGATTAGGGGGTAGGGCTTTAAACATGGAGTCAGTGTGTGGACAGTAGATAGAGCTGAAACCATAGCACCGCAGCCCTTCTGATTCTCAGGGAGGGGGTAGGGCTTTAAACATGGTAGTGGTGTAGTAGTCAGTGTGTGGACAGTAGATAGAGCTGAAACCATAGCACCACAGCCCTTCTGATTCTCAGGGAGGGGGTAGGGCTTTAAACATGGAGTCAGTGTGTGGACAGTAGATAGAGCTGAAACCATAGCACCACAGCCCTTCTGATTCTCAGGGAGGGGGTAGGGCTTTAAACATGGTAGTGGTATAGTAGTCAGTGTGTGGACAGTAGATAGAGCTGAAACCATAGCACCACAGCCCTTCTGATTCTCAGGGAGGGGGTAGGGCTTTAAACATGGTAGTGGTGTAGTAGTCAGTGTGTGGACAGTAGATAGAGCTGAAACCATAGCACCACAGCCCTTCTGATTCTCAGGGAGGGGGTAGGGCTTTAAACATGGTAGTGGTGTAGTAGTCAGTGTGTGGACAGTAGATAGAGCTGAAACCATAGCACCACAGCCCTTCTGATTCTCAGGGAGGGGGTAGGGCTTTAAACATGGTAGTGGTGTAGTAGTCAGTGTGTGGACAGTAGATAGAGCTGAAGCACCGCAGCCCTTCCCTTTCCACACATCATATAAAAAAAAAAAGCCAATGACTCATCCATGATACAGGACAGAGTCTGAGGAAGCCCCAGCCAGCAGCAACCCGGTCACAGGCGTAAATCATTAATAGGTGCATCCTAAATGGCACTCTATTTGTTATTTTTTATTTGATTATATAGTGCACTACGTTTGACCAGGGCCCTACTTTTGACCAGGGCCCATAGGGTTCTGGTCAAAATAGTGGACTCTGTCGGTCGGAAATAGGTTGCCATTTGGGACACATCTCTAATTATAAACTGTCAGAGCAGAGACCACAATCAGCCCTACATGTTTTTTTTTGAGGGGGCACTGATGATTCCCCATATCTATTATATATATTTTTTGTATTAATTATGAATTGTGTGTAAAATATCTTGTATATGTTTCATGTACAAATGTATTAAAACATAAGGGCGCTGTGTTCTGCCCTCTCAGTTTCAGTGGGCCTGACGTCTCTGAGTCCAATCAATCCAGACAAGTCACACATTTCAGCCAAACTCCACATTCATTAACACAGTGAGCAATCCACCTCTTTTACGCCTCTCTCTCATCACAGGCACCAGCTAGTGAATCACACAGCTATGACTTTTAACTGGCGCCAGGTCTAAGGTATGACTTATTGACATTGCAGGTAAACATAATTTCCTAAAAAGTCACAAAATGATCTCAGCTTGGTAAATGGATTTGATTTGATGTGTTTGTATTTTATCTCTTATCCTCAAACAACCTTTCATATGTTTCTTTCGTATGTTTACAAACTTGACTGAAAGCCCAAATTCATTGTGTTGTTTGGTGTGATCAGCTGCCAAACTAATGTCACCCCAGGACATGATGTTACTGGGAAAAAGATCAACAAAGTGTTAAAACATAACAAATAAACCAAAACAATATGAACCAAATAGATATATTCTAAATCAAATGTGGTATAGTATAGATATGCCTGTGTATGTTGATAATTGTTTTCAATCATTTAATAATAAGATAATTGTTTTAAATAGAACATATTCTTAATAGTGGGCCATTTACAGAGTATAAACCTTAGTTAATATGTAACCTAAATATACTAGACTCAAGGACATCAAGAACAGAACGAATGGGAATCCAAACAAATCGTTATATGGCTGGGTTTATATGGTCGGTGAGGCTCTCTCTCTCTCTCTTTTTCTCTCTCTTTCTCGCTTTCTCTCTCTCTTTTTCTCTCTCTCTCTCTTTTTCTCACTCTTTCTCTCTCTTTTTCTTTTTCTCTCTCTCTTTCTCTTTCTCCCTCTCAGTCACTCAGTACTGCAGATGTGCTACACAAAACAAGCCAGACTGCCAGACAGACTGCGAGACAGACAGGCAGACAGACACCCCCGCACAGTTTCCGTGAAATGCCCAATTCGAGTCTGGGTGACGTCTCATCATCGTTAGGTAGTGTTGTGACGTTGTATGTCTCCTAGCGGTAGCGGTTTCTAGAGGTAGCTTGTTGATGGTCGGTAGAACCGAATGAAGAGAAGCCGAAACGACCTCATTCAGGCAAGTCTTTTAAAACTGGTTTCTGTATGTTGTTATTCGCTTGATGTAAATATGTAATTTATCACGTTTTCATTTTTGTTTATTTGACGTTTTTTCACCCGACATGGAGCCATGATTTGAGGCTTTAACCAAAGCGGTCGCTAGTAAAGGTTAGCCTCGGCTAGCTGGCTTTGGCTTCACACAGCGTTGCGGTTGGGTGTGTTGTCAGGGGCCATGCTAAGCTAACTCCAGTCCCCGTTTGCCCAACTGGCTTCAACATATTTTTTTGTAGTTAACTCGAATTAACATTGATTTTCGCTTATCGAGTTGGCTTTGGTGTTTTCTCTTACGCAGTCCTCATATGTTGCCGTAATTACACCCCCCCCCCCCCCTCAACATTTAATTAACCCACAGTATTCGCAATTGTATCAGTTTTATATTCCGAAATACTTATTTTGTCGTGTTTCTTTGGTGTAAAATACACCCCAGCCTTGGCTTTACATTGCTAGTATATTTGTTTTGTTGTTGTATTCAGACGTGTTGGCTAAATGTGTCGCTAACGTTAACTAAAACCGGAATGTTGTTCAGCTATAGCTATCGACGTTAACGTTAGTTTGTAATTAATTGTAGGTCGGGTGTTAGACAGCAGCCTGGCCAGTGAATGTCATTATCAGTGCTGTCTGCATACCAGTGCCATGACCGTGGCGAGCCAGAGGAGGGGAAGTAGAGTTTGTAGACGAGGGGGAGAGAGAGAGGGAGAGAAAGGGAGTTTGGAGAGGAAATGAATATGAATGGAGCTGTGCGCGTTGTCCTTGTTAGCTACCAAGGAGAAAAAACAGGGTAAGGGACCCTCGACTCTCAACGTCCATTTTATTTTATTTTATTTTTTTATATATTTTTAAGGAGAAAATTGACGTCTTTTAAATATTAATATGAACAACCCTGTTTAAAATAACTAAACAACTATATTATTTGTGTTGCGTGGAAACATCAGTTTGGGTTGGAAGTCAACGCGTGAACCTGTTCTCCATTGCATTGGTGAAGCATTCGGTATTATTGCATTTAATTATGGGAATGGGATTTTTAACAATAACTACGACCACCTGGTCTGCAGTCCCGCGTTTTGTACCCGGATAGTTGCTTCCTTTGGTGGAAATATCTGTACACTGTAGTTACTGCATGGATGTCAGTCAGTGGTGCTGCTGGTAGAATGCTGTACTGTCGTCCGCACACGGCTACTGACTATGCGCAGTTAAAGACACCCGACTGCCTAAATGCAGTATTTATATATTTTTGCCCTATATGTTTGTCTTTGACAGTCACCCTTTTTTTTTTAATTGAGTATATTTGTCACACAAGCACTCAATGTGATTGTAGCTAGTTATATGGGAGGCTGCTTGTCATGTTGTCGCCGAATGTTGAAGGTTTCCACTGAAATGCTGTAGATATATTTTCCTAATGTTGGATTACAGTAGTTAACACAGTGCACTGTATTTACTGTTAATACAACGGTCGTTTTAAGGTATACACCGTTTTATTATAGTCGGAGTTATGCGCTTTAAATGCAGTTAGATTCTGCGGTGTGGGGAAAATACCATGTTCAACATCCCATTGAATATCACACTGCGTTTCAGGAACGTAACAATTGAGACTTCGCTAAGCCCCGCCCCAGAATTTTCGGTATGTATTTTCAGTGACCCAGTTGATGGCAACAGTCCTCTAGTCTGACACCTTGAACAAGCTCATGTTTAAATCGCAATAAAAAGCCTGTAAATGAGGGCTATGGCAAAAACTGAGTTTTTCATTAAATAAAATGTATTTAAATGGCTGAGTAATTTAACAGGGAAAATGTGTTACTAGGCTGCACCAGGTGTGAGCTTTTTTTATGTGACAGTATTTAGTGACCTAGAGAAGGCCAGAGAGACCAGCTGGTTGGCTTGCTACCTGGTTGGTTTAACTGGACAAAACTAGCACTTTCTGTTGGAAATGATATGGTGATTTTACTGCCTTTGGGTGAAAACATGGTATGTGAATTGCCCCATAGGGTTCAATGAAAAGGGCTGAATGGGGAGATGTTTGGGTGGTGAGGTATGGGTATGCTAATTGCTAATTGCCTTTTGGCCCCCAATATATACCAAATTCTTTTAGCAACCCCTCCCAAACATTTTAATTTCATAATCAGTTAAAATTAGTCTAATTCTATCGAATAAAATCTTATTCGTTACATGCTTTGTAAACAACAGGTGTAGTCTAACAGTAAAACGCTTACTTACGGGTCCTTTCCCAACAATGCAGAGATACAAATAATAGGAAAGTAAAACGCCTATTAATTAAATACGCCACGAGTAAAGAAACGTGGCTATAAACACTGGGTAACAGCACCCAGTCGATGTGCAGGGTACAAGGTAATTGAGGTAGATATGTACATCTAGGTAGGGGTAAAGTGACAAGGCAACAGGATAGATAAACAGTAGCAGCAGCGCATGTGATGAGTCAAGAGTTAGGCTCTCGGACTATCTGCATTGACCCTTTTTTTTTGCACTGTCTATGACTTGCGTGGCTGGAGTCTTTAACAATTCCTTTTACACATGGAATACATTTTAATATAGTTAGAGCTTTACCGACGAGGGGGGGGGGGGGGGGGGGATATAGTCCCCCCCCCCCCCCCCCCCCCCCCCGTTTCCTCTCTTGGTTTGTGTTAACGCCTGAACCTTTCCCATCCCCTACAGGAAGCAGACAGAGACTTAGACGCAACAATCTGAACAGAAACACTGCAGTCTCCACCATGTACCTTTCTGAACACCAGAAGATCTGGAACATTTGAAAAGATAGACTACTCAACGGGGGACTAATAGATCCAAGTGAAGGGGGTAGTGGAAAGACTCATCCGTAGCTCTAACTCTGACATGGCCAGTACTCAGACGAGTCTGAAAACCCCATTCAAAGACCTGACCTCGTTCAAGGGCAACATGAAGCAGCTGTACCGTGAGAGAATAGAAGACGTGCCCATTAAGAAGAGGCTGATGGCTGAGATGAACCTGAAACGCCGAAACCTGGACCCTCTGCCCCCCCTGCCCTGGACCCCCAAGGTAAAGAGGGAGGCTGGGGAAGAGCAGACCCAGGACCGGGAGGTGGATCCAGGCATGACTAGATCAATAGAGATGGACAGTAAGGGGGAGTTCCAGGTATGTGGAGCGAAAGCTTTAGACCTGAGCCCCGGGCTGAAACACACGCTGGCAGCCTTCACTCTCAGCAGCGCGCGCTCTCTAGGGGGCCCAGCAGCCTTCTCAGCCCGCTCTGGCCACGAAGCATCCTCCTCCCCCGGCCCTGGTTCCTACCCTGGCATGGCACCTCTACCCTCCCCTCCTGTGCTGGGAGGTATACCCCTGCTGGTGCCCAGTGACAGCTCCACAGAACTCAGCCACTCCCTTCTCGAGGGAGAATCCATCTCGTGCTTTGCCGTTGGCGGGGAGAAACGCCTCTGCCTCCCCCAGGTGCTCAACTCGGTTCTCCGCCACTTCTCCTTGCAGCAGATCAATTCCGTGTGCGACGAGCTCTATGTGTACTGCTCACGCTGCGACGGGGAACAGCTCCACATACTCAAGGTGCTGGGTATTTTACCCTTCAATGCTCCGTCCTGCGGCCTCATCACCTTAACTGACGCCCAACGCCTCTGCAACGCCCTCCTCCGCCCGGGGGCTGTCCTCCCCTCCGAACCCATCACCAAGCTACCCGGCCAGGAGCTCCTCAAGGAGACGGAGGCCAGCTTCCAGGTGGAGCACCAGTGTCTGGGGAAATGCCAGGGTCTGTTCGTTCCCCAATTCTACGCCAAGCCAGAGTCGCCCTGTATTCAGTGCGTGGAATGCCAGCTGCTCTTCTCTCCGCAGAAGTTTGTGATGCACTCTCACAAGTCCCCGGACAAGAGGACCTGTCACTGGGGCTTTGACTCGGCCAAATGGCCGTGCTACCTGCAGCTGGGGAGGAAGTACCTGGGAACGGCAGAGGAGCCGCAGCTAAAACAGCTGTTGGAGGACATGAAGGACAAGTTCCACTACAACCGAACCAGCGACAAAGTAAGTAACGAATTACTTCTTATTGTGTTTCTGAGCAGATATGTTTGTGTTAGTACAACCACACTAAGTAGTCTGTCATTGGTAGAATCTAGAGAAACCAGTCCTTGCTGTGTGTAAGACGATACATAGGGGACAGGTGACATTCTTCCTGCTGCCCGGTATGGTGAGATTTCTTTGGAGATTTACCCTATTGTGTTTTACCCAAAATACTCAGACTTTTCTGTTTCCATGTATGCGGACTAGCACCCGTGTCTCACTGGGCCATGGCTCTGGCGGCTCTGCTCTGACCTTGGGCCGAACTCAGGCCCTCGGTACTTTTCAGATGGCATGGCAGGTAGCCTAGCGGTTAAGAGTGTTGGGCCAGTAACCGAAAGGTCGCTGGTTTGAAATCCCAGAGCAGATTAGGTGAAAAATCGGTTTGTGCTCTTGAGCATGGCATGTAACCCTAATTGCTCCTGTAAATCGCTTTGGATAAGAGTGTCTGCTAAATGACAAATGTAAATTTACATAACAAGGACTAACTGAACTTGAGCACTTTCTCACAAAGCAACTGTCTAATTTATTGGTCAAACGCACATATGTAGCATGTGCTGCTGTTGATTGTGCTCGCCCCAAGCCTTTAGTGTCACATTCCTGGTGGAAACATAACACTTGGGCTGACATATACATGGAAACACAACAACACTAGCGCTGACATCTACATGGAAACACAACAACACTAGCGTTGACATATACATGGAAACACAACAACACTAGCGCTGACATCTACACGGAAACACAACAACACTAGCGCTGACATCTACACGGAAACACAACAACACTAGCGCTGACATCTACACGGAAACACAACAACACTAGCGCTGACATCTACACGGAAACACAACAACACTAGCGCTGACATCTACATGGAAACACAACAACACTAGCGCTGACATCTACATGGAAACACAACAACACTAGCGCTGACATCTACATGGAAACACAACAACACTAGCGCTGACATCTACATGGAAACACAACAACACTAGCGCTGACATCTACATGGAAACACAACAACACTAGCGCTGACATCTACATGGAAACACAACAACACTAGCGCTGACATCTACATGGAAACACTGGCAACTCACTAATGTGGGGGTAAGTCAAGATGGTGTAGTAGATCAGAGCGGGGTTGGACAGGCTAACAGCTGACCAGCTGGTCTCTCCCGCTCTGGGTCACTGCAGTGTGTGTGTGTCACACAGGGGAAGAGCATAATTTGTCCTTCGGGTCAGCTGGAGGTCACTAGAACCATCAATAGGCAAGAGCACTGACTGGACTAGTGGACTCTCCCTCGCTTACTCTGACCTCTGGGCAAGATAGGGGGGACAGTTTAGATTCATTAAGTTCATCCCTCCCCTATTTAAATTACCTTTTAAGCATTCCAAAGTAATTTTTGTCATTCGATTTGTTGAGGGTTTTAAAATACAATTTTAAGTGGAGAATCTTAATCGAATGCCTTCTTAGTCCAGGACTAGGCCGACGATCTGTCTGGGGAAACAGCCTATGATCTTTATTCGTACCACTGAACTGTGCAGTGTGCAGTAACCGGCAACCCAAGCCCATACATGGGCGAATGCCCAAGTTGCATCACCACCAGTGCTGTTCACTGAAGACCAGAACCAAACAGGATTCTACTGAGCAGAGATTTAAAACATTTTTAAAAACGTTTTTCTTAGTCGTTGTATAACAAAAAATAATTAAAAGGGACAGTGGGAGAGAGCAGAGCAGCAGGACCCATAGAAATGGCCAGCAGGACCATTAGAAATGGCCAGCAGGACCCATAGAAATGGCCAACAGGACCCATAGAAATGGCCAGCAGGACCCATAGAAATGAAATGGCCAACAGGACCAGCTGACTCCAGCTGAAAACATAGCTCTAGATGGTTTCTCCTCTGTTGACTGGTTCATCGCTATGACATGACAGGACCTCTCTACTTAATCAAACTGGACTATTAGGGTACGTCACAAATAGTACCCTTTTTTTCCCTTCTATATAGCGCATTACTTTATAGGGCTCTGGTAAAACAAATGATGTACTATATAAAGGGAATAGGGTCTAGTTTGGGACGTAGGCTTAGTTTTTTGCCTTGTCGTTTTAATGATGGCTCACTAAGGGAGAGTTGACTAGTTAGATGACCCTGACTTTAACTGGTGTTTGAATTCAATGCAGCCTGGCAGGTAATGGGTTAAACAAGAGACTATGGACTCCCAAGTGTTTTTATAGTGTCTGTGTATTTCTAGTGTGTGTGCTGTGCAGGTGTGACAACACTGCTTGCTGTACAGTCATTTGGCACTCCCTGTCTGCTGTGTTTGTCTGGCAGAAAGAGGGGGAGGGAGAGGGGCCCAGCCTCTCCCATATGTTTCAATTTGTGTGTGTGTGTGTGCCGGAAATACCGTCTGGTGTCTAGTCTTGCGCCCAAACCACATTCCTCCCCCCCCTTCCCCTCCCTCTCGCACTTTGGCTTGGTCCGCTGTGTTTGTCTGAGAGACTCCTCTCTTTCATACAACTATGTTTTTTCGTCAACTTGACCTCCACCTTTTCTATCTGCAAGGTATTGCCGGTATCAAGCCCCCCCTGCCTAGCGGCCTGGTAATCATTTCGGTAAATTTCTGCCTACAGCTTAGTATGAAACAGCCTTAATGCTGAGGCGGAATTGGCACGCGCTGCCCTCTTAAACTCTTGATGGTTGCTAGGCAGCGCCAGTTAACCATCCTCCTGCCAGTTGTAGACTTTGCGAGACATGTCACTTCTGTCTCTCTCACCATTTTGAGTTGGACAGCGCCATCGGTCTGCTTAAGGAAAGTGTGGGGACTCGTCTTGATAAATCAATCTATTTCAGACTTTTTATTTTTCACTGAATATCCGTTCATTTTTCAAATTTCACCTGTATAGTGTGTGAAATGAAGTAAGGAGGTAAGGCAATAAATAGGCCCATAGTGGCGAATTAATTACAATTTAGCAATTTTACACTGGAGTGATATATGTGCAGATGAGGATGTGCAAGTAGAAAATACTGATGTGCAAAAGAGCACAAAGAGATGCATTGTGTGTCAAAAAGCCATAGGTTTGGGCGCTGTTTCAAAATACATTTTTATTAGACAGCAGTTCCACACGTTCCCGTGACACCAGTTCTGTGGGAAAAATATTCTTTGTATTTTATTCTGTTATATTCTTACTATAACATATACTAAGTGGCCAGTTTTAGAGACACCCATCAAGTAACAGGTCACCCCCCCCCCCCTTTTGCATCCGGAACAGCCTGAATTCTTTGGGACATGGAAACATGAATCAATTCAAGGGACCTAACGTGTGCCAGGAAAACATTCCCCACACCATTACATTACCACCCCGAGCCTGTACCGTTGACACCAGGCAGGATGTGGTCATGGACTCGTGCTGTTTACGCCAAATCCTGACTCTGCCATCAGCATGACGCAACAGGAACTGGGATTTGTCGAACCAGGCAATGTTTTTCCACTCCTCAATTGTCCGGTGTTGGTGATCGCGTGCCCACTGGAGCAGCGCCTTAGCTGATAGGAGTGGAACCCGGTGTGGTCGTTTGCTGCAATAGCCCGTCCGTGCGACAAGTTGTGCGCTCCGAGTTAGAATTCTGCGCACCACTGTTGTACTGCGCCGTTATTTGTCTGTAGGGCTGGTCCCATGCAAGTCTCTGTCTGTGTTCCGCCTGTTAACTTGCATGATTCTTGCCGTTCTCCTTCGACCCTTCGACGAGTTGTTTTCGCCCACAGGACTGCCACTGTTTGTCGGACAAATGGAATCATTTTTTTAATGGGGTATATTCAATTAAAATAAATGCCCACCCACATCTGCAAACTACTAGTACCACTCGTCCCCGGCAAGCAGGCATGCACACGGGAGGTATAAATACATATACAGGCAAGAATGTGGTTAAAAATGGGCTTGTTTTATAAGGGGTTCATATAAACAAAGCTTAATAAATTTAAAAAAATACAGGAAAAATACAGTGAATTCTATCAGATGGACAGACCTGGGGGCCACTCACTCACAGACACATCTCCACTGCAGAGCAGACTAATACACACCTTCAGCAGAACACATGATACACCGTAAGGTGTGTGTGACCCTAATGTCTCTGTAATGAGCTGCAAATAACTGGAAGTTAGTGACACATCCCTGTGTGTCTCACTCATCAGAGGTCCTCATGTCTGTGACAGTTTCAGGTGAAGGTTATTTTTTGCCCTCTATGCCTGAAGGGGGGGAGGTCTGTTCTGTCTTCTGTCTGGGGGGGGGGGGGGGCTGTGCTGTATATATATTTTTTCTCTTTCTTGGTTGTTTGAACTTGTTTTTCTATCTTTCTCTGTCTTCTGATTGGTGGAATTTTAATGTTGACTACTTTACAACATTTGTACTACACTGTGTGTTGTGGTACATGCACGTTCACGGTCCGCTGTAACATGAACCTGGGCTGTTCTGAAAGAGCACAGAGCAGATTCCTGTAAAGGTTCTGTTGTAGAGGAAGCAGGTGACTGTCTGCTCCAGGGTGACATTATCCCCCCCATTAGAATGGACATAGGAGTGTGTGAGAAGTCTCCCTGCACTGGGATTCCCTTCTAATATCTAACCCTCCCCTTGTGTGTGTGTGTGAGTGAGAGAGAGAAGTGGACAGACTGTAGGGCTAGTCCCTAGCTGCTAGCATTCATCCTCCAGACTGGACTGCCTCAAATGGCACCCTATTCCCTATACAGTGCACAACGTTAGACTGGGAGCTCCACAGAGCCCTGGTCCAAAGTAGTGCACTTTAGGGAATAAGGTGCGATTTTGGGAAACAACCCAGCCACCTGCTGATCTACCACGCTGACTGACTCACTGTTTCCACATCCTGCTGGAAGTTGAAGAGCGAGAGAGGGTGGGGGGGGAGAGGCTGAATTGTAGGGTTGAGCTGTATTCAGATTTCCATACCTTAATTTCATGCCTGTGCCATCCCGGGTTCTACATTATTACCGCTAGTGCACAGAAGGGGCGCATTATCCCCCAAACGTAACCTGTGCAGGCAAATCAAGTTATTCCACACCAATCTCTACAAACCGTTTCTGTATGGACCTCAGTTTGTGCATGGGGACATTGTCATGCTGAAACAGGAAAGGGCCTTTCCCCAAACTGCTGCCACAAAGTTGGAAGCATAGAATTGTATAGAATGTCCTTGTATGTTTTAGCGTTAAGATTTCCCTTCACTGGAGCTAAGGGGCCTAGCCCGAACCATGGAAATATAGCCCCACACCATTATTCCTTCTCCACCAAACTTTAGTTGGCACTATGCATTGAGGCAGGTAGCATTCTCCTGGTATCCACCAAACCCAGATTCTTCCGTCGGATTGCCAGATGGTGAAGTGTGATTCATCACTCTAGAGAACGCGTTTCCACTGCTCCATAGTCCAATGGTGGTGAGCTTTACACCGCTCCAGCCGACGCTTGGCATTGCACATGGTGATCTTAGGCTTGTGTGCGGCTGCTCAGCCATGGAAACCCATTTCATGAAGCTCCCGACAAAGTTATTGTCCTGATGTTGCTTCCAGAGGCAGTTTGGAACTCTAGTCTGTGTTGCAACCAAGGAGAGACGATTATTACACGCTACGCGCTTCAGCACTCGGCGGTCCCTTTCTGTGAGCTTGTGTGGCCTAACACTTTGTGGCTGAGATGTTGTTGTTCCTAGACAATTCCACTTCACAATAACAGCACTTACAGTTGACCGGGGCAGCTCTAGCAGGGCAAAAACTAGACAAACTGACTTGTTAGAACGGTAGCATCCTATGACAGTGCCACATTTTGAAAGTCAGTGAGCTCTTCTGTAAGGCCATTCTATTGCCAGTGTTTGTCTATGGAGATTGCATGGCTGTGTGCCCAACAAAAAATGTATACACCCGTCAGCAACGGGTGTGGCTGAAATAGCCAAATCCACTAATTTGTAAGGGTTCCACATGCATGAACAAAAGTACCTCTCACACACTCCGGACTCCGACCATTGCTCATCCTAATATTTCTTGATTACATTCTTCTTTTACTTTTAGATTGGTGTAGTGTTGGATACTACTGCACTGTTGGAGCTAGGAACACAAGCATTTCGCTACACCCGCAATAACATCTGCTAAACATGTATTTGACCAATAACGTTTAACCGCTGTTTTGGGAAACTAGTACCTGTAAAGCGTCATAATAAAACAATTACCTGACTGGCAAAATGATGAACGCAATATGCTTTATTACCTAGTGCACAAGTTGACTGCAGTATTTATTTAAAAAGGACTAATATTCAAAGCCCAAAAAGTCACTTACCAAAAGGCTAACAAGTATTAAGGAATCCTGATAGTGTTGTCTAACTTAAATGCTAACGACCGCATTGCGAAAGTTTTGTACAGTTTCTGACCTAAAGTATGTATACTAGTAACTCAAACCCTATTCAGTTTTCTGCACGCACAAAACTAATGCTAGCTGGCAAGGTTCTTTATCCAGGAGGGGATTCTGCTGTTACCAAGCAAATGCTTGATTTTGGAAGAAGCTAACCACTTAGCTCTAGTAAGCTAACTAGCTAATACATAATGCTAATAACTATCTGGTGGTTGTGAATTGCGAACTGTAATAGGATCACCTGGTGCATGCTGCACTACTGTGCGTGACACAAGGCTCCGGTCTCTTGTCGTTGTTAGCTTGTAAACAAACACCAGGTGAATGCGGACTACCGTAAGTTACATCATGTGACCAATGAAATGAACGCAATGTTCTCTATCTCAAGTTGACTACGTATTTACTTAAAGTAGCTACAGATTCAAATGGATAAAAAATAAAATTATGAAATAATTTTGACGGTATTGAAAAACAATCCCCTGGCTTTTTCCAGATACTACGGTATACCGCCCAAGCCTACTCAATTGCGTACTTCTCTCGTACTCAACCCCTCCCTCTGACCTCCTCCAATGGCTTTTTGAGAAGGTGAGGACCGAGACTTAACTTCTGGAAGTTTGTTTTCCCCAACGGCTGCTATTTCCATATCCTTATTGGAGTGTTGAGGAGTCAAGGCCCTTAGTCGTGTACTTTCCTATGGAGTGACAGAGAAACATGCCTTCAGAGAGTGAGAGAGAGAGCTTAGCTTTGTGTGTGTCTGGAAACCCTTGGACTGGGTTACAATGTGCACATTGACACTGTGTAAACAGTGGCTGGCTGACGAGAAGTAAGGGTTAAACTAACACACTGGGGGGGGTGATTCTGTGAGGCTACTGGAAGTGTGTTTTTCCATAAAGGCTGCTGTTTCCATATCCCTATTGGAGTGTTCAGGAGTCAAGGCCCTTGGTTGTATTCAGTAGGTATCAAATGGGGAACAATTGCCACCAGAACTTATCCAATAAATTCTAATTTTGGCGTTTTTGCTTCAGTGTTTTGCTGCAATGATTTCTACTGAACACAACCCTGGTCTTGTCTCTTCATTGGTCCATTGTGCCTAGTGTAGCCACTAGTGATGCGCCGATATGACATTTTTGGCCGATACGATATCCAATATTTTCCTTGCCAAAAAACGATACTGATATTTAACATTTTAGCAGACTTTTAACTATTTAACTGCACTAGAATTCTTAACGCACACACATGGACGCAGCGGTCTAAGGCACTGCATCTCATTGCAAGAGGTGTCACTACAGTCCCTGGTTTGAATCCAGGCTGTATCACATCCGGCTGTGATTGTGAGTCCCATAGGGCGGCACACAATTGGCCCAGAGTCGTCCGGGGTAGGCCGTCATTGTAAATAAGAATTGCTCTTGACTGACTTTGCCTAGTTAAATAAACGTTAAATACACACCACACTGACCAAAATTATATTTTGTTGGCATTTATACATGTCCCCATTATCAGTAAAACATAATCTCAACCTATTTCTTTCACATACTTGATGTGCTGTTTCGTTGTGCAGTCATTTCATTCCCAACCAGGATTTCTATGGAACTCTGTTTGCTTGTCAAAAGAGCCGTGTCAAATAAGCTTGTTGATCAATCAGGACCTGACTATGACTGCACCTCACATAAGTGAGAGTCGGCTTTCTATTCCGCAACAAAGCCTCCTTCACTCACGCCGCCAAACTTACCCTAGTAAAACTGACTATCCTACCGATCCTCGACTTCGGCGATGTCCTCTACAAAATAGCTTCCAATACTCTACTCAGCAAACTGGATGCAGTTTATCACAGTGCCATCCGTTTTGTTACTAAAGCACCTTATACCACCCACCACTGCGACCTGTATGCTCTAGTCGGCTGGCCCTCGCTACATATTCGTTGCCAGACCCACTGGCTCCAGGTCATCTACAAGTCCATGCTAGGTATAGCACCGCCTTATCTCAGTTCACTTGTCACGATGGCAACACCCACCCGTAGCACGCGCTCCAGCAGGTGTATCTCACTGATCATCCCTAAAGCCAACACCTCATTTGGCCGCCTTTCGTTCCAGTTCTCTGCTGCCTGTGACTGGAACGAATTGCAAAAATCGCTGAAGTTGGAGACTCTCCCTCACCAACTTCAAACATCTGCTATCAGAGCAGCTAACCGATCGCTGCAGCTGTACATAGTCTATCGGTAAATAGCCCACCCAATTTACCTACTTCATCCCCATACTGTTTATATTTATTTACTTTTCTGCTCTTTTGTACACCAGTATCTCTACCTGTACATGACCATCTGATCAATAATCACTCCAGTGTTAATCTGCAAAATTTGAATTATTCGCCTACCTCCTCATGCCTTTTGCACACAATGTATATAGACTCTCTTTTTTTCTACTGTGTTCTTGACTTGTTAATTGTTTACTCCATGTGTAACACTGATTTGTCTGTTCACACTGCTATGCTTTATCTTGGCCAGGTCGCAGTTGTAAATGAGACCTTGTTCTCAACTAGCCTATCTGGTTAAATAAAGGTGAAATAAAATTTTAAAAATTAACGCGTTCATCATTTTTTTAACGTAGTTATTACACATAGTGTAATCAATCACTCATATGTCTTATGTCACAACGATTCATTGATACGTATGCCTAGATGCTGGTGAAGTTGTCTCGCACACCTACAGTGCTGGTCATGAATTTTTTTTACATTTTTTTTAAAGCAAGCTAACTCATAGATGCAAACAATGTTCTTCCCCAAAAACACAATCTGTTTCAGTGACCTATATAGCTAGGTTTCATTTAAAATAACCCTGATTTTATAAGACAGTTCTTATTTGATTAATGATGGTCGGACCCATCTACAGGTCAAGTCAGAAGTTTACATACACCTTAGCCAAATACATTTAAACTCAGTTTTTCACAATTCCTGACCAATCAATCAATCAAATTTATTTTATATAGCCCTTCGTACATCAGCTGATATCTCAAAGTGCTGTACAGAAACCCAGCCTAAAACCCCAAACAGCAAGCAATGCAGGTGAAGAAGCACGGTGGCTAGGAAAAACTCCCTAGAAAGGCCAAAACCTAGGAAGAAACCTAGAGAGGAACCAGGCTATGTGGGGTGGCCAGTCCTCTTCTGGCTGTGCCGGGTGGAGATTATAACAAAACATGGTCAAGATGTTCAAATGTTCATAAATGACCAGCATGGTCGAATAATAATAAGGCAGAATAGTTGAAACTGGAGCAGCAGCACAGTCAGGTGGACTGGGGACAGCAAGGAGTCATCATGTCAGGTATTCCTGGGGCATGGTCCTAGGGCTCAGGTCCTCCGAGAGAGAGAAAGAAAGAGAGAATTAGAGAGAGCATATGTGGGATGGCCAGTCCTCTTCTGGCTGTGCCGGGTGGAGATTATAACAGAACATGGCCAAGATGTTCAAATGTTCATAAATGATCAGCATGGTCGAATAATAATAAGGCAGAACAGTTGAAACTGGAGCAGCAGCACAGCCAGGTGGACTGGGGACAGCAAGGAGTCATCATGTCAGGTAGTCCTGGGGCATGGTCCTAGGGCTCAGGTCCTCCGAGAGAGAGAAAGAGAGAAGGAGAGAATTAGAGAACGCACACTTAGATTCACACAGGACACCGAATAGGACAGGAGAAGTACTCCAGATATAACAAACTGACCCTAGCCCCCCGACACATAAACTACTGCAGCATAAATACTGGAGGCTGAGACATGTAATCATAGTAAATATTCCCTGTCTTAGGTCAGTCAGGATCACCGCTTTACTTTATTGTAACTTCTTATGGGCAGGTGGGACGGTAGTGTCCCACCTGGCCAACATCCGGTGAAATTGCAGAGAGCGAAATACAAACTACAGAATTAAAAAATATTTAACTTTTCATAAAATCACAAGTGTAATACATCAAAATAAAGCCTAACTTCTTGTTAATCCAGCCGCTGTGTCAGATTTCTTTACGGCGAATGCACACCATGCAATTATCGGAGGACAGCGCCCTGCATACCAACACGTGAAAAACATATTTCAACCAGGCAGGTGCGCCACGAAAGTCAGAAATAGCGATATAATAAATGCCTTACCCTTTGATCTTCTTCTGTTGGCACTCCAAAAGGTCCCAGTTACATCACAAATGGTCATTTTTGTTCAATAATGTCCCTCTTTATATCCATAACTCAGTTTAGCTGGGTTTTTATATCTACAAAGTAGATGTCCTAAGCGACTTGCCAAAACTATAGTTTGTTAACAAGAAATTTGTGGAGTGGTTGAAAGAGTTTTAATGACTCAAACCTAAGTGTATGTAAACTTCCAACTTCAACTGTATGTGATGCTAGCCACAATAAGGATTAGCCACAATAGTGGACTTTGCGGTCAGCCTTCAAAATAAAAGTATGGCATTATTCTACTATTTGTATTAATTTGCATCACTGTCAATGACACTTAATTTGAAGGCAGACTGCAAATTCCACTTGCCTAATCCTTATTGTGGCTTGCTTCACAACCCGGTCCGGTCGAGCTTCACTAGCCAGATGAAGCTAGCTGGCTGCTCATATTGTTAGCTTTGGGCAACAGGGTTAAATTGCTTGCTAGCTATTTATTTTCATGAATTTCAATTCATTTTCAATAAGCGAACAAGTGGAAACCTAGCTAAAACGTACGCACAAGGATTCCTAAATCATTGCTAAGAATAATGAAAATGACTGCAGATTCTACTGGTCATTGTTTTCAGGTGGTTGTATTGGTGCTAGTTAAGTACAAAGCTAAAGGTAGCTACCCCAGAAGTTGTGGTTGAACAAATTATACATTATTACCGACGTTGTATTGTAAACACATCGTTCGTGACCTGTGTTTGCTTGTTTGCAGACTTTTTTATATAGCTTTGACAGTGCTATTGTATCTTTTTTGACCAGCAAAGGCCCAATTCCATAGTATGTATGTCGTTTAGCTAATAGCAGCGATGTTATTACTGTGTAACTCCGGTAGGGCAACATCTGAAAAATAGCACACTTGGTAGTTTGTACCGGTGCTCGACCAGTCGGCGAAAGCCAACATCACTCACGACAGAGAACGGTTGATTTGTCAAGGGCAATTAATTCCATTATCTTGATGTTAATGGATTTCGCCTTTTGAGTTGCCTTGCTGAAATGTTCTTACTCTTTCAAATGACTGCTCGATCCACAAAGCAGACATTGTGGGCAAGGTTATGAATGCTGTGTTGCACATGTAGCGCAAAATTTTACGTGACATCATTACGAAATGTGCATACCTAATATAACGTAGGTACGTTTTTAACATCGGTTTTTCACATCGGCGCTAAACTAGACATTGGCCCGATACTGATGTTGGCATTTTAGCTAATATCATCCGATTCCGATATGTTAACCGATTTGAATTTTTATTTGTTAATAATGTGCATCCCCTAGTAGCCACTGTACCTAGTAGCCTAGCTAGCCTCTCCTCCCTTTACCAAGTGCTCAACGCTGACTTTTTTTTTTACAAGGAGAACTTGTGCGCCTAATATGAAAAATGTAGGTGAACAATCTAAAACATTTGAGGTAATAAAGCTAGAATCCTTTTTCTAGGGACACTGGTGCTCGTACAATTTAAATTCCAGGTCACACAGCAAAAATATATTGGTGCATGTGCGAGTAAAATGTAGAGCCCTGCATTTACCTAGTAGCCTCGCCAACCTTTGCTCTCCTCCCTGTAATGTCAATAGGGTGTTAGTTAAACCTGGTTCACACAACACCTGGGGAATGAGTGACCTCCTTCAACATTAGTTTTGGGTCTCAAATTTTGACTTACTCAAACTGACCCAATTTTTTATTTATATTTTTTGGTAATTTTATATTTTCTTTTTTTCCCCCCAATTTCTCAATATCCAATTTGCTATCTTGTCTCATCGCTGCAACTCCCCAATGGGCATGGGAGAGGTCAAGTCATGCGTCCTCCGAAACTTGCCCCGTCAATCCGCACTTCTTAACACCCGCCTGCTTATCCCGGAAGCCTGATGACCGAAGTCAGTCTGTAGTCGCTAGAGCGCAATGAGCCAAGTAAAGCCCCCCCCCTAACACGGACGACACTGGGCCAATTGTGCGTTGCCCTATGGGACTCCCGGTCATGGCTCGGACCCCAAGTCTGTAGTGACGCCGCAGCACTGCGATGCAGTGCCTTCGACCGCTGTGCTATTCGGGAGGCCTAACTGACCAAGTTGTATTTTTTTTAAATTTCATTTTTTTTTACTGAAATTTGAACTTGGCCTGTCATATTTGTTCACACCAAAGATGAAGAACCAGGTTATCCAATTGTGACCCCTCGACGTGTATTCCAACAATGGAATAGTCACGTAATTGTTTTCTCAACAACTTGTACAGCAACGATCTGGTAATGATAGCGTTGATAGTGTCAATAGAGACGTTGGTGAGATAAGACTTATGCTTTAAAATAGGTCGGTGACGATACCAGCATGAAAACACGAAGCAGACCAAACTATTTGATCCTTTAAAATCCTGCTGTATTTAAATTTGTGTGTTTTTATATTTGATGGATTTTTATATTTTGGAAAATAAATACATGAATGACAATGTTTCTTTCCAACATTAAGGCTTTTTTCCCTAAAGAAGTTAAATCTGTTTTGTTTCCTTGCCACGGTACTGTTTTGCAATACTGGTATCTCTATAAAAGATGACGATAACTAAACTGGCAGCTCGTTAGTGTGTGTGTGTGGTGTCTAAAACAATGAGGTAATGAGGATGACGAGTGTTTGAACTTCCCCCTGAGACACACACACAGACCGATAGGGTGGTTGGAGAGGTTTTGTCTTCTCTGATTTAAAGGCAGAGATTCTCGGTGCGCGACTCCTTGGCCTGGTTGTGAAATACCTGCCAGTCTGTCTGGAGGGACTTCGTGTCCTAATATACACACTTTCAGATTATAAAAGGACACTTGTGTGCTTGTTAGGAATGTGTGTGAGGCTGGGAGCATTTACATATCATTTTGTTCTGAGAGCAGTGTGTGTGTGTGTGTGTGTGTGTGTGTGTCGGTAGGGCCTAGACGGCAGCTGCGGTGCAGACAGCTGCTTTTCTGTCTTCCTCTATTTACAGACCAGTGACTTACATTACCACAGACCAGTCTCTCTCCTCAAATTCTTTCTCGTTCTCTCTCCTCGCGCACTCTCTCTCTCCTCGCGCTCGCTCTCTCGCTCTCTCGCTCTCTCGCTCTCTCGCTCTCTCGCTCTCTCGCTCTCTCGCTCTCTCGCTCTCTCGCTCTCTCGCTCTCTCGCTCTCTCGCTCTCTCGCTCTCTCGCTCTCTCGCTCTCTCGCTCTCTCGCTCTCTCGCTCTCTCGCTCTCTCGCTCTCTCGCTCTCTCGCTCTCTCGCTCTCTCGCTCTCTCTCCCTCTCCCTCTCGCTCTCGCTCTCTCTCCCTCTCGCTCGCTCTCGCTCTCGCTCTCTCTCGCTCTCTCTCGCTCTCGCTCTCTCTCGCTCTCTCTCGCTCTCTCTCGCTCTCTCTCGCTCTCTCTCGCTCTCTCTCTCTCGCTCTCTCTCGCTCTCGCTCTCTCTCTCTCTCTCGCTCTCTCTCTCTCGCTCTCTCTCTCTCGCTCTCTCTCTCTCGCTCTCTCTCTCTCGCTCTCTCTCGCTCTCTCTCTCTCTCGTGCTCTCTCTCTCTCTCCTCGTGCTCTCTCTCTCTCTCCTCGCGCTCTCTCTCGCTCTCTCTCGCTCTCTCTCGCTCTCCTCGCGCTCTCTCTATCCTCAAACACGTCTCCAGAACTGCTCATGTTCACTAACTTGCATAACTATCCTATTTTATTGTTCTAATGATTCTACTCTTATATTCATTCATAAGTTCTGCAAGGTTCTAGAATGGATCTTCCCAGACAGTGTCTCTAGAGCGCCCCCCCACACACACACACACACACACACGTGCTTTTAAACAGTCAATGTCCCCTTGGGCCCAATTTAGAAGAGGGTAACAAAATAAGTGTTGCAACAATCCGATAAGGATCTGTCTGGGAGGAGAGGAGGGAAAGAGAGCCTAGAGTATTAATCTAGACAGACAGCTAAGGCTAGGAGTGTATTATAAACTGCGTGGTTCGAGCCCTGAATGCTGATTGGCTGACAGCTGTGGTATATCAGACCGTACACTACGGGTATGACAACATTTTTTACACTGCTGTAATTACGTTTGTAACCAGTTTATAATAGCAATAAGGCACCTCAGGGGTTTGTGGTATATGGCTAATATACCACGGCTGTGGCCATATACCCCACCCCCTCGTGCCTTATTGCTTAATTATAGCCGCCCAGGGGAAAGGCTGAGCTGCTACAGGGTGAAGGGAGGAGAGGGGGTGGGTCAGTCTAGGACAGCTGGTTCCTGCTGTTGTCTCGGTCAGCCTCCCCTTTCTCTTTTTTAAAATTATATATATATATATATATACATACATACATACACACACACACACACACACACACACACACACACACACACACACACACTAACTATATGTTTCTGTCTTTCTCTACATAATGCTCAGACATGCAAAAACCCTCATGCAGCAGCATGTTATGAAATCCCCTCTCCTACCCCGCGGCACCCCTCTCCTACCCCGCGGCACCCCTCTCCACTCCTTTCCTCCTGGGTGAGACTAACTTTGACCTCGCATAACTTCCACTGAACGGAACACTCAGCCTGGAACAACCCACCTATTCAGCCAATCACACGCTAGGGCGGGCCTCCCTCAGTGTCTCTCCTCTCTCGCTCTCTCTCCCCCCACTCCCCCTTGTCTCTTTCTCTCCCTCATCCCTCAAGGCCTGCCTCCCTCTTGTTCGCTCTCTCGCTCTGCCAGTTTTTTTTTTTTTTTTTCTCAAACACTTTCTTTCCCCTCTTCCGTAAAAACAATCTGTTCATAGCTCTGGACGAGAGTCACTACATTATTTCAAACCATCCCATCTATGGAAAGAATCTTTAAGACTTACTAGGGAAACGTCACCTCTACACCGAGCAGTGCTCCTGCCCTGTTTTTCTGTCAGGGGCACGGTCAGGGGAAGGAGCTTATTGTAAACTAGCTGCAGTTACATGGGCACTCCAGCCAAGCAGTCAGGCAACCGTCTGAACACACAGACTGCTGTTCCCTTGTCTCACTACTTGACCTCGATAGACAGAGCTGGTTCCAACAACAAAGGAAAGAGGATAACTAGGAGAACATGGAAAATAGGTTATTCGCATGAGACCAGCCCCCCCCCCCCCCCCCCCCCCCCCCAATTTGGCACCTTATTCCCTATGTAGGGAATAAGGCCCTATAGAGAATAGGGTGCAATTTGGGATGCAGACCAGAATAATTACTAGTAAGTAATACATTAATTGAGTTAACCAATGAAAATATTTAACTGCCCAATATCTGGTCTCCCAGAGCAACCAGGGGGCTGTGTGTACATATGTACTGTAGAGATGTCTGTGTGAAAGACTCCTCTGTGCCCAGCCCCTGTTGGAACTGTGATTGTTAATGGTAAGATGTTAATGGAGTGAGGCCCAGACATGCCCAGACTTTACACACAAGACAGTGCTATACACTCAGACACAGGAACTGTAGTGTGTTCAGACCCCTTAGACTTTTTGTTCACATTTTGTTACGCTACAGCCTTATTCTAAAAGGGATTAGATCGTTTTTTTCCCCCACTCCTCAATCTACACACAATACCCCATAATGACAGAGCAAGAAGAGATTTGTAGTAGTATTTTTTTTTGTGTGCAAATGTATAAAAATAAAAAACTGAAATATCACATTTTACATAATAATAAGGAACGTAACAAAATGTGGAAAAGGGAAACGGGTCTTAACACGAATCCACCATATAAAAGCAGTGTCATCGCTCTCTCGATTCAAAGATGGGGGGGGGGGGGGGGGGAAGAGGAGAGAGACCAGAAATGGCATTAAAATAATCCTCTTCTCTTACCACTCAATTAGTGCCTTCACACAGTAGTCATATCTCTTGACTTATTCTGTGAGTCTTTCTGGGTAAGTCTCTTAAGAGCTTTGTTGCACATCTGCATTGTACAATATTGGCATATTATTGAAACTCTGAAGTTGCCAGACAGCCATTTTCAAGTCTTACCATAGATTTTCAAACCTATTTTAGTCAAAACTGTAACTAGGGCACTCAAACATTCAATGTCGATCTGGTAAGCAGCCCCGCTGTATTTTTGGCCTTGTGTTTGAGGTTATTGTCCTGCTGAAAGGTGAATTCCTCTCTGTGTCTTTTCGAAAGTAGGGATTTTGCCTGTGCTTAGCTCTATTGCGTTTCCTTTTATCCAAATCTCCATTCCATTTATTTTTTGTGTATGTCAGTGAGTCAAAAGTTTGGACACTTACTCATTCAAGGGTTTTTCTTTATTTTTACCATTTTCTACACAGTTTGTCTAAACTATTATTCTACTATGAAATAACACATATGGAATCATGTAGTAACCAAAAGTGTTAAACAAGTCAATATATTTTTTATATATGATATTCTTCAAAGTAGTCAACCTTTGCCTTGATGACAGCTGTGCACACTCATTCTCTCAACCAGCTTCACCTGGAATGCTTTTCCCACGGTCTTGAAGGACTTCCCACTTGCTGAGAACTTGTTGGCTGCTTTTCCTTCACTCCGCGATCCAACTCAACCCAACTGAGATGATTTGGGATAAGGTCAGGTGATTGTGGAGGCCAGGTCATCTGATGCAGCACTCCAGCACTCTTCTTCTTGGTCAAATAGTCCTTACACACCCTGGAGGTGTGTTGGGTCATTGTCCTGTTGAAAAACAAATGATAGTCCCACTAAGTGCAAACCTGATGGGATGGTGTATTGCTGCAGAAGTCTGTTGTAGCCATGCTGGTTAAGTGTGCCTTGAATTTAAAAAAAATCACTGACAGTGTCACCAGCAAAGCACCATCACACCACCTCCTTCATGCATCACGGTGGGAACCATACATGCGGAGATCATCCGTTCACCTATTCTGTGTCTCACAAAGACACGGCGGTTGGAACCAAAAATCTTACATTTGGACTCATCAGACCAAATTACAGATTTTCACTGGTCTAACGTCCATTGCTTTTGTTTCTTGGCCCAAGCAAATGTCTTCTTCTTATTGGTGTCCTTTCATAGTGGTTTCTTTGCAGCAATTTGACCATGTTGGCCTGATTCACGCAGTCTCCTACTGAAGTAGTGGAGATGTGTTTGTGACGCATTTATTTGACATGCAATATTTGAGGCTGGTAACTCTAATGAACTTATCCTCTGCAGCAGAGGTAACTGGGTCTTCCTTTGCTGTGGCGGTCCTCATGAAAGCCAGTTTCATCATAGCGCTTGATGGTTTTTGTGACTGCACTTGAAGAAATTTTCAAAGTTCTGGAAATTGTTCCACATGGACTGACCTTCATGTCTTAAAGTAATGATGGACTGTTCTCTTTCTCTTTGCTTATTTGAGCTGTTCTTGCCATAATATGGACTTGGTCTTTTACCAAACAGAAATAGAGAGAGAATTAATCACTAACCTTTGATCTTCATCAGATGACACTCATAGGACTTCATGTTACACAATACATTTATGTTTTGTTCGATAAAGTTCATATATATATATATATATATATATATATATATATATAAAAAAAAAATAATAATCTTAGTTTACATATGTTCAGTAGTTCCAAAAACATCCGGTGTTTTTGCAGAGAGCCACATAATTTACAGAAATACTCATTATAAATGTTGATGAAAATACAAGTGTTTTACATGGAACTTTAGATACACTTCTCCTTAATGCAACCGCTGTGTCAGATTTCAAAGAAGCTTTACGGAAAAAGCAAACCATGCAATCTGAGTACGGCGCTCAGAGCCCAAACAAGCCAAAAATATATCCGCCATATTGTGCAGTCAACAAAGTCAGAAATAACATTATAAATATTCACTTTTTTGATGATATTCATCGGAATGCACTCCCAGGAATCCCAGTTCCACAATAAATGTTGGTTTTGTTCGATAATGTCCGTTATTTATGTCCAAATTCCTCCTTGTTGTTAGCGCGTTCAGCCCAGTCATCCAAATTCATGACGCACAAGCAAACAAAGTCCAAAAGTTCTGTTACAGGCCGTAGAAACATGTCAAACGAAGTAACAAATCATTCTTTAGGATGTTTTTAACATAAATCTTCAATAATGTTCCAACCGGAGAATTCCTTTGTCTGTAGAATTGCGATGGAACAGAGCTCGCTCTCACGTGAACGAGCGTCACGAGCTCAAGGCATTCTGGCAGACCTCTGACTCATTCCTCTCTCATTCGCCCCCACTTTATAGTTGAAGCATCAAACAAGGTTCTAAAGACTGTTGACATCTAGTGGAAGCCTTAGGAAGTGCAACATGACCAATATCCCACTGTATCTTCAATAGGGAATGAGTTGAAAAACGACCAACCTCAGATTTCTCACTTCCTGGTTGGATTTTTTTCTCAGGTTTTTGCATGCAATATGAGTTCTGTTATACTCACAGACATAATTGAAAATGTTTTAGAAACATCAGACTGTTTGCGTTCCAAATCTACTAATAATATGCATATATTAGCAACTGGAACTGAGTAGCAGGCAGTTTACTCTGGGCACCTTATTCATCCAAGCTACTCAATACTGCCCCCAGCCATAAGAAGTTGAAATGCATTCCAGGTGACTACCTCAAGCTGGTTGAGAGAATGCCAAGAGTGTTCAAAGCTGTCATCAAGTCAAAGGATGGCTACTTTTGAAGAATCTCAAATCTAAAATATATTTTGATTTAACACTTTTTTTAATGTATCATATGATTCCATATGTGTTATTTTATAGTTTATGTCTTCACCATTTTTCACAATGTAGAAATAGTTTTTAAAATATGAATGAGTAGGTGTCTAAACTTTTGACTTGTGCTGTATATACAAATGTATGTGGACACCCCTTCAAATTAGTGCATTTGGCTATTTTGGCCACACTTTGCTGACAGGTGTATAAAATTGAGCACACAGCAATCTCCATAGTCAAACATTGGCTGTAGAATGGCCTTAATGAAGAGCTCAGTGACTTTCAACGTGGCACCGTCATAGGATGCACAACTCCATATAAGACTATGATTTTGGAATGAGAGGTTCAACGAGCAGGTGTCCACATACTTTTAGTCATGTAGTGTGCTTCTAAATCTGGTTCATCACTACGATAGTGGAAGAAATGTGAGTAAGGCTAAAGTAGCTAATTATCTTCAACGAGCTAGTTGCACACACCCTGTCTTCTCTGGCCTTTAGGAACCTCAGGGGGGGGCCCCAGAATAGAACCCTGTCTTCTCTGGCTTTTAGGAACCTCAGGGGGGCCCCCAGAATAGAACCCTGTCTTCTCTGGCTGTTAGGAGCCTCCAGGAGACCCCCTCCCCGTGAGGGTTTTGTACCAAAACGCAGTGACGCTGTCTGTGATACAACGTCACATTTACTGTTAGTGTTGTTTGGACTAATAGCCTACGTCACCCATTTCACGTACGCAGTCTGCATGCCATTCCAGGACATGAGGGTCGGCCCGTACATAATGTGTAAGCTATAACAAATAGTCTGTGCCGCACTGTGAGGTTTTGACCTGGGGCCATTATTACAAATACGTTGGATGACACGAAAGCACACTCAGCGTACTGGCATCTCCATTTAGGGGTAGGAGGGCAGGCATTCAGGGTCGTCCACCCCCGTCATACACTCGCGCGCACACACAGCCCCCTTCATCCTCCCCCGGGTCACTTCCTCTCCTTCACTGCTCCGCTTCCTGTAGCCTGATGGCTCGTGTGTGTGTGTGTGTGTGTGTGTGTGTCGTCACTAGCGTGTAGCATCACATGACACATTCTTCATCAGATGAGATTCCTCCAGACAGGAATCTTTCCTGTAGTTTCTACATCCGTTATAGAAATAATTCTGTACTCTCAATCCAATATCCCCTGGTTTCGTGTGTGTGTGTGTGTGCGCGCTGTGGTGTGCTTACTGTAAAGCGTATCATCCCTTCCACCCACTCGTGCTTACTACAGTCATTTAGAATAGTAATTCTAAAGAGTCCTTGTTACCGGGGAAACTGAACTGCACGAATGCCCGGCCATCCGGTCTTCTTCGTCAGCTGTTTGTTCCAACAAAAAAACAACAACAACCAACAACTAATGACTGTTCATTTATTTCATCCATAGTCGTGGACTCAGGGCTGACCACATTTAGTCCACTGGTCCGTTGTTTGATCGATAGGCTGTTGGTTGACCGAGATGTTATTTTATTGAGCAGTAGCAAAAAAAAAAGCAACTAATTATGGTGTACAAGACACCTATCTGATTAGATCCTGTCTGAGTGGACTGATGCGTTGTCGAGGCGTGGGGGTGGCACAGTCCATCACTCTTAAAACGTGCTACTGAAATTCTATATGGTTATATTATGTAAGAACAATGGTGCAAAAACAAATATAAATTCTCCTGTGTTGGATAGTGGCCGCTGTCCGCGGTTCTGAAACGCATCGGTGCGCTGTTGAATTGGCGCCTTTTCCTAGACAATGTTGCTACGGTGCATTCGGAAAGTATTCAGACCCCTTGATTTTTTTTCCACATTTTATGGTATTTCTCACGGTCAAGTAAAAAAGTGCATCTCCCTGTCGTGCAGGACCACATAGACGCTCCTCTTTGGGTAGCCATGTCTTTTTGTGTTTCCCTTTTCTCTGTAGCCAATTTGGTGGGCGACGAGCCTGATTTTGGTCAGGATCTGTCTCTGTTTTGTATCTGACAGAGTAGAGATATTATTCCAATTTGAATAGTCTTTTGAGGCCAAATAGCAATTTTAGTTTATTCAGAGTAGGTGGTTTTCATATAGGTGGTTTTCATTTCTGTAAGAATTTGTTTTCCCGTTGTGTTTGTGTGATCGGTCTCTCTCCTGTCGTAAAATACTTTACTGTAATTGTTCCGTGCTATGTCCCACAGGCCTCTATGTCCCACAGGCCTCTATGTCCCACAGGCCTCTACGTCCTTATGTTTGTTGTTTCAGTGCATTTTGAACTTGCAAGCGAGTGCGATTGTGTGTGCAATTAATGAATGTCTTGGAAAATCCTGGAAAATTATGTCTGGGGGAAGAGTGGAAGCCTCTGGCTAACTCTCTCTTTCTGTGGTACTTTTACGTCACTGTAATTGTTCTGCATCATAGCCTTCAGAGGCCTACCTCTGTCTCAGGGTCTAACTCTTTGTCTCTGTCTCTCTCTCTGTCTCTGTTTCAGAAGGTGGTAGAAGAGGACGGCGAGGTGAGAAGATCTTCTCCTCCAGAACCTCTAGCTTCTCTTAACAGTAAACTAGCCGACAACGACGCAGCGACCAAGGTACGACACACAGGAAGCGGCGTTCTGCTCACGCTGCCGACGTAGCTGGTTGCATTGACGACACTGACCCCTCCCCCTAACTTTTGTACGTTTTTTTTTGTTGTTTTTTTGTACTAGAACATGAAAAATGGTTTGCTAGAATGTGTTACTTTCACTACTTCTGTCAAATGTGTCTCGCGTCTTCTACCGAGTTGAGAGAGAATCAATTCTGTCGATCAGCGCAGCCGATGGCACCGTGATAGCACCGTGTCTGCGCCACGTACCCACTGCTAGCTGTAGTCTGTCCCGAGGAACCACTGAACTCACTGGGAGTCCGCCACTCATGCTGCACACAAGTTACCACGCTTCAATAATGCAACACGGCATGTCAGTGTTGAAATGTTTAATTACTGTTCGCAAAACAATGTCGGTTACAGGCTAGAACATTGGGTTTGGGTCCCGACGCGCTGGGTTTGGGTCCCGACGCGCTGGGTTTGGGTCCCGACGCGCTGGGTTTGGGTCCCGACGCGCTGGGTTTGGGTCCCGACGCGCTGGGTTTGGGTCCCGACGCGCTGGGTTTGGGTCCCGACGCGCTGGGTTTGGGTCCCGACGCGCTGGGTTTGGGTCCCGACGCGCTGGGTTTGGGTCCCGACGCGCTGGGTTTGGGTCCCGACGCGCTGGGTTTGGGTCCCGACGCGCTGGGTTCGGGTCCCGACGCATTTAAAGGCAGTGTTCGCTCTTCTCTCAACTCCTCACGTCACCCTCCCCTAAACGCACACAATTACAGCTACAAACATTGACATTCAGATATTCTACATCTACTGATCTGTTTTATCGAGGTGCAATGAAGACTCAGCATATTTAAAGGGTTTATTATTGTTTCTGCAGGTTCAAGGCCAAGCCCAGGCTACTCTGGTGTTCCCCCACATCAAGGAAGAGCCCAGTCACCCCAGGTATGTTCATCTTTACTACCCCCTAACCCTTTATCCTCTGTCTTCTACCACCTGCCACAACGCTCTATCACCTCCCAGACACCCACCCCAGGTTTGTTTCCTTATTTGGATCTCTCTTATCCCACAACGGAGTCTAATCTTATGAGTACTGGGGACTGGCTAGCTATGTTTCTTCCTCGTTGGAAGCCCCTGCCCATGACAATCCATGCCAAGTAATGTTCCAAGCATCTTCCTAGGGAGTGTTGCTGTAGCAGTGCCGAAACCCCTGCTCTGCTTCCTACCTTGCCTCTAGTTGGACCGACTGCATGTGTCAAGTGTGAAGTTGTGGTCTACCGCTCATTAATCTGGTCCAGATGAAGGCTGAGATTAGCTGGATTACAGGAGGCGCAGGGCAGCACGTGACGTGGTAGACACAGGCAGGTTAGACTACGGGATTACAACTGACCCCTCATTGGGACACCAGACCATGGCTGGTCAATGGTTTTTACGACGGGTTGCTACTGAAGTGCAATGTTAAAATATGTGTTTTCATGTAACAGGAGTGAGTCCCTGTAACATGTCCTATAGTATAGAAACAGTTATCTGGTTTTGGGTCAACTGCTTTTAATTTAACAATGCAAGTCAAGTGGAATCAAACAATGAAGTCAAAATTACATTACTAAGCGCCGGTGTTCTCTCTGTCTATTTACGACCTATATACAGTGCTGTCGGAGTATTCCTACCTCTTGATTTATTTCACATTGTGTTACAGCCTGAATTCAAAATTGTCTAAACTAGATGTATTTTTTTAAATTTTTTATAAACACACACACTACCCCATAATAACACATTGAACCTGTTTTTAGACATTTTTGGTAATTTATTGAAAATAAAATACAGATATCTACTTTACATAAGTATTCACATCCCTGAGTCCCTAATTTGTAGAAGCACTTTTGGCTGTGATTACGTCTTTGAGTCATCTTGGGTATGTCTTATCAGCTTTACACATCTGGATTCAGGGATTTTCTCCCATTTCCTTGCTGATTTTCTCAAGCTCTGTTAGGTTAGATGAGGGAGTGGCGGTGAATAGCAATCTTCAAGTCTTTCCACAGATTTTCAATGGTATTCAAGTCTGGGCTTTGGCTGGGCCACTCAAGGACTTTCACATTCTTGTTCTGAAGCCATTCCAGCATTGCTTTGGCTGTATGCTTGGTCATTGCCCTGTAAGGAAAATAAATATTTGCCCCAGTCTAAGGTCGTTTGCACTCTGAAGCAGGTTCTCATCAAGAATGAACCAGTATTTGGCTCCATTCATTGTTCCCTCTATCCTTACCAGTTTCCCTGAAACTGAAAAGCATCCCCATAGCATGATGCTGCCACTACCATGCTTCACGGTAGGGATGGTGTTAGATGGGTGATGAGCTGTGCCTGGTTATCTCCAGACATAGTGCTTTGCATTCAGACCAAATAGTTACATTTTTGTTTCATCAGACCACAGAATATTTAACCTTTTATGATCTGTCTTTCACGTGCCTTTTTGCAAACTCCAGGCGTGCTGTCGTGCCTTTTTCTCAAGAGTAGCTTCCGCCTGGCCACTCTTCCATAAAGCCCAGATTGGTGAAGTGCTGTAGAGATATATTTAATTCATTTTGAATTCAGGCTGTCACACAACAACATTTTGAATAAGTCCAGGGGTATGAATACTTTCTGAAGGCACTGTACGTGTGATAACCATGTGTCTGTCTATCTCTCTTGGCCTGTCTCTTCGTCTGTATATGTATGATAAGGTAAATGTTCTGATCTGTCTCCCTGTCGCACTCTCTCCCTCAATTCAATTCAAAGGTCTTTATTGATATGGGAAGCATGTTTACATTGCCAGAGCAGGTGAAATAGATCATAAACCAGAATTAACAGTAAACATTACACTCCAAAGGAATAGAGAGATTTCAAATGTCGTGTATATACAGTGGTGTAACCATGTGCAAATAGTGAAAGGACAAAAGGGAAAATAAATCAAGAAAATGATGTTGTATTTACAATGGTGTTTGTTCTTCACGGGTTGCCCTTTTCTTGTGGAAACAGGTCACAAATCTTGCTGCTGTGAAGGCACACTGTGGTATTTCACCCAATGGATATGGGAGTTTATCAAAATTGGATTTGTTTTAGAATCATTCAAATCATAGGGTCCCGAGTGGCGCAGCGGTTTAAGGCACCTTGTCTCAGTGCTAGAGGCGACCCTGGTTCGATCCTGGGCTGTATCACAACCTGCTGTGATCGGGAGTCCCATAGGGCGGCTCAGCGTCTGCTCAGCATCTGGCTCAGGTTTGGCCTGGGTAGGCCGTCATTGTAAATAAAAATGTGTTCTTAACTGACTAGCCTAGTAAAATAAAAAATGTGGGTCAGTGTAATCTGAGGGAAATATGTGTCTCTAATGTTGTCATACATTTGGCAGGAGGTTAGGAAGTGCAGCTCAGTTTCCACCTCATTTTGTGGGCAGTGTGCACATAGCCTGTCTTCTCTTGAGAGCCATGTCTGCCTACGGCGGCCTTTCTCAATAGAAAGCCTACTGAGTCTGTACATAGTCAAAGCTTGCCTTTAAGTTTGGGTCAGTCACAGTGGTCAGGTATTCTGCCACTGTACTTTCTGTTTAGGGCCAAATAGCATTCTAGTTTGCTCAGTTTTTTTTGTTAGATTACTTGACACATTGGAAAGAATTATCTTTTTGTTTTCTCATGATTTGTTTGGGTGTAATTGTGTTGCTTGTTCTGGGGGTGTGTTTGTGAACAGAGGACCAGCTTGCTTAGGGGACTCTTCTGCAGGTCGTCTCTCTGTAGGTGATGGCTTTGTTAAGGAAGGTTTGAGAATCTCTTCCTTTTAAGTGGTAGAAATGACCGGGTCTTTTCTGGATTTTGATCATCAGCGGGTATTGGCCTAATTCTGCTCTGCATCCTTTTATTTGGTGTTTTATGTTGTACACAGAGGACAATTTTGGAGAATTCTGCTTGCAGAGTCTCAATTTGGGTGCTTGTCCCATTTTGTGAGTTCTTGGTTGGTGAGTGGACCCCAGACCTCACAACCATAATGGGAAATTGGCTCTATATCCGATTTCAAGTATTTTTAGCCAAATCCTAATTGCTGTGTCTTTTTTCTCTTTCTCACTCTTTGCGCTCTCGCTGTCTATTTACTGCCTGTATACGTGTGATAACTATAGTTACTACTCTCCCTCTCTAAGTTACTGCCTGTATACGTGTGATAACCATAGTTACTACTCTCCGTCTCTCTAAGTTACTACCTGTGTACGTGTGATAACCATAGTTACTACTCTCCGTCTCTCTAAGTTACTGCCTGTATACGTGTGATAACTATAGTTACTACTCTCCCCCTCTCTAAGTTACTACCTGTGTACTGTGCCTTAGGAAAGTGTTCAGACCCCTTGACTTTTTCCACATTTTGTTACATTACAGCCGTATTCTAAAATGTATTAAATAAAGCCATTTTCCTCAGCAATCGACACAAAACCCATTTTGGGAAAAAAAAATCTAATTGATAAATACAAAAACATTCCTTATTTACACAAGTATTCAGACCCTTTGCTATGAGCCTCGAAATTGAGCTCAGTTGCATCCTGTTTCCATTGATCCTCCTTGATGTCTCTACAACTTGATTGGAGTCCACGTGGTAAATTCAATTAATTGAACATGATTTGGAAAGATCCCACTTTTGACAGTGCATGTCAGAGCATAAACCAAGCCATGAGGTCAAAGGAATTGTCCGTAGAGCTCCGAGACAGGATTGTGTCAAGGCACAGATCTGGGGAATGGAACCATAAATTCTGCAGCATTGAAGGTCCCCAAGAACACAGTGGCCTCCGTCATTCTTAAATTGAAGAAGTTTGGAACCACCAAGGCTCTTCCTAGAGCTGGCCACCAGGCCAAACTGAGCAATCGGGGGAGAAGGGCCTTGGTCATGGAGGTGACCAAGAACCTGCTGGTCACTCTGACAGAGATCTAGAGGTTCCTCTTTGGAGATGGGAGAATCTTGATGGAAGCCACTCAGTAAAAGGCACATGACAACCCGCTTAGAGTTTGCCAAAAGGCACCTAAAGGACTCTGACCATGAGAAAGAAGATTCTCTGGTCTGATGAAACCAAGATTGACCTCTTTGGCCTGAATGCCAAGCGTTACTTCTGGAGGAAACCTGGCACCATCCCTACGGGGAAGCATGGTGGTGGCCGCATCATGCTGTGGGGATGTTTTTCTGTGGCAGGGACTGGGAAGACGAGTCAGGACCAAGGCAAAGATGAACGGAGCAAAGTACAGAGATCCTTGATGAAAACCTGCTCCAGAGCTCTCAGGATCTCAGACTGGGGCGAAGGTTCACCCTTCAAATAGGTCAACAAACCTAAGCACACAGCCAAGACAACGTAGGAGTGGCTTCTGGACAAGTCTCTGAATGTCCTTGAGTGGCCCAGCCAGAGCCCGGCCTTGAACCCGATCAAACATCTCTGGAGAGACCTGAAAATAGCTGTGCAGCCACGCTCCCCATCCAACCTGATAGAGCTTGAGAGGATCTGCAGAGAAGAATGGGAGAAACTCCACGAATACAGGTGTGCCAAGCTTGTAACGTCATACCAAAAGACTTGAGGCTGTAATCGCTGCCAAAGGTGCTTCAACAAAGTACTGAGATTTTATCTGTAATAAATTTGCAAACGTTTCTAAATCTGGTTTTGCTTTTTCATGATGGGATATTGTGTGTAAATTGAGGGGGGAAAAAACGAGTTAATACATTTTAGAATAAGGCTGAAACATAACGATGTGGAGAAAGTCAAGGTGTCTGAATACTTTCCACTGTACATATGATAACCATGCCTCTCTCTCTGTAGTTACAACCTGTATACATATCACCATGTCTCTCTCCTCCTCTCTCTCTGTAGTTACAACCTGTATACATATCACCATGTCTCTCCTCTCTTCCTAGTTATAACCTGTATACATATTACCATGTCTCTCCTCTCTCCCTAGTTACAACCTGTATACATATCACCATGTCTCTCCTCTCTCTCCCTAGTTACAACCTGTATACATATCACCATGTCTCTCCTCTCTCTCTCCCTAGTTACAACCTGTATACATATCACCATGTCTCTCGTCTCTCTCTCCCTAGTTACAACCTGTATACATATGATAAGATGGTGGCTCCTAATGTGTCTCTGAGGGATCAGCCGGAGGTCAGCTCTGAGGTTCTGGGGGTGCTGCTCAAACACCACTACAGTAGGAGACTGGCCCACGGCCACCAAGACACTGCTATGGGTCAGTACCACACACACACACGTAAGTTATGTTCTTCTATCCTCGTGGGGACCTATTATCCTTTTCATTCAAAATCATGTTTCCCGTAACCCTAAACCTAACAACTAACCCCTTACCCTAATTATAAACGTATCCCTACACCGAAACCTAACCCCTAAGCTTTAAAATAGCTTTTGTCCTCATGGGGATTCTGGAAATGTCCCCATGAGGGAGAATTTTCCTTGTTTTACTATCCTTGTGGAGACTTTTGGTATTAAGTCCCCACAAAGACAGAAGAGCTTGCGTGTGCATGCTGCTGCTGTTTCCCAGTCTGACCTTGAAGTGTTGAGTAAGGTGTGTGTGTGTGTGTGTGTGTGTGTGTGTGTGTGTGGCCTAAAATTGAGTTTTTTTTACCGGCCACTGTGGCAGGTAGATAAAAAAAGATATATGTATTCATTTTTTACCGGAACATTTATTTTTGTGTTAAATACACCAGAAATCACAACAAAATGGATAATAAGCATGCTTCTTTTTTTTTATTTTTAAGAAATGTATTTATATTAATCGGTAGTGTGGTATATTGGTCAATTTAATTTGATATTTTTTACCAAAAATATCACAGATGAGACAAAGTTCAGCTGCCCCTTTTTAAGGTTACCTTGGTAACAGGGCCACTTGAGTCATCTCCTGTGAGAATCTGACTCACTGAGAGATGTTTCTTCTCTTCGCTAGTAGTGGAAGAAAAAAAAAACTAAAGCATTTGAAAAACAACTGAATTTGTGAACTAAACAATGTAAATATCAAAGAAACATGCATAGTCTCACTTTAGTAGTTAAACCAACGTATATGCCTGTGCGCATGGCTAATAAATGACACCTTTTAAGCAGTGCACACAGACGCCCAGCCAGGCAGTGTTGCTTGCATAGCTATAACGTTAGGATTCCTATTTCGTTGTGTATTACCAGATAGGAAACAAAATGGCAGAAATACTTTTGAAAACAGCTACTGTAGCATTTATTTAGCTATGAATCACTATTCGCACATATTGCCCATACTTGTTAATTTTAAGGGCCTGTGTGTGTGTGGTCTCTCCATCCATGTGGGTGGTTGTGTATTTGTGAGTGCATACAGTATACACCGAGTGGACAAAACATTGTATACTGTGTTATCTTAGTTACCCATGCATGGGTGTGGGTTGACTGCCGTGGGTGGGTGGGTTGGTTGACTATACTGCTTCTCCCGCAACCTCTCCTTCCTCCCTCTCTCAACCTATCCTTCCTCCCCCCTCTCTCTCCTCAGATCTCCATGCCTCTCCCCCTGCTCCTCCCGTTGCCAACGACGCCAAGTCTCAGCAGCGCGTTGTTTCTACTGCTGACCGGGACCGCCAGCAGCCAGTTTCCATGGAGACCATCCCCAGCAACAAGAGTTCTTCTGCTGTAGCGATGACCACGTCGGTAGCGGCGCTGGGGAGTAAAGACGTCCTGTCTTCCGTCTGCGAGGACGACAAGGAAAGGATCGTAGTGGAGATCGTTCAGATGTACAGCAGACAGCAGGAGAAGCTGCACTCCACCCTGCACAACCAGCTGCAGCTAGAGATGGTGAGACACTACAGACAACTAGAGATGGTCAACTCCAGACAGAAAAAATGGCATCAGCCACAATCAAAAGCGTAGATCAGTGTTTACCAACCAACCCTCCCCGGACTGCTCTAATTTGTTCCTGTCCAGCAGAAACACTCCATGTCAGCTGGTTGTCTACACATTTTGAATCACCTCCATTTAATTGAATTCAACATATTACATTAGTAATCATTTCTGATTTTTATAGTGTACCGTTTAGCTGAACTTTGAATTGCTCCTGTTACTGAACAACTAACATAAACCATAAGGGGTATCAATCAGGAAATGTAACCTATCATCCTGTGTGTCTCTGTGTGTAGGAGTTGGAGGCGCTGTGTGGAGGCGAGGCTGTCAGGCTGCAGCAGCTGGCAGCAGAGCAGTGTGAGCTGCAGAGTGAGCTGGAGGCGGTGCACACTGAGCATGCCCACAGGCTGGGGCAGGTGAGGGAGGAGCAGAGGGAGTTGGAGCACAGACTGGAACAGCTGAGGCAGCAGAGCTGTGTGTGTGACAACACACACCAGGAGGAACGCTATGCTAACCAGGTAGGATCGCTATGCTAACCAGGGGTAGGATCGCTATGCTAACCAGGGGTAGGATCGCTATGCTAACCAGGGGTAGGATCGCTATGCTAACCAGGGGTAGGATCGCTCTGTTAACCCGGGGTAGGATCGCTCTGTTAACCAGGTTAGCTGCTGGCTTGGACCAGCAGTCCACACACGTAGTGCATTCGGAAAGTATTTAGACCACTTCCCTTTCACCACATTTTGTTACATTACAGCCTTATTCTAAAATGGATTAAAACAACATTTTCCATCAGTCTACACACAACACCCTAAAATGACAAAGCGAGAAGTGTTTATTTTTTTTATTTTTGCAAATCTATCAAAAAATTAACACCTTATTTACGTAAGTATTCAGACCCTTTGCAATGAGACTTGAAATTGAGCTCCGGTGCATCCTAATTCCATTGATCATCCTTGATGTTTCTACAGCTTGATTGGCGTCCACCTGTGGTAAATTCAATTGATATGACATGATTTGGAAAGACGCACACACCTGTCTATATAAGGTCCCACTTTTTTATTTTATTTTTATTTTATTTAACTATTCTTATTTACAATGACAGCCAAACCCGGACGACGCTGGGCCGATTGTGCTCTGACAGTGCATGTCAGAGCAAACACCAAGCCATGAGGTCGAAGGAATTGTTCATATAGCTCTGAGACTGGATTGTGTCGTCACAGATCTGGGGAAGGGTACCAAAAACATTTCTGCAGCATTGATGGTCCCCAAGAACACAGTGGGCTCCATCATTCTTAAATGGAAGAAGTTTGGCACCACCTAGACTTCCTAGAGCTTGCCGCCTGGCCAAACTTAGCAATCGGGGGAGAAGGTCCTTTGTCAGGGAGGTGACCAAGAGTTTCTCTGTGGAGATGGGAGAACCTTCCAGAAGGACAACCATCTCTGCAGCACTCCACCAATCAGGCTTTTATGGTAGTGGCCAGACGGAAGCCACTCCTCAGTAAAAGGCACATGACATCCCTCTTGGAGTTTGCAGAAAGGCACCTAAAAGACTCAAATGAGAAACAAGATTCTCTGGTCTGATGAAACCAAGATTGAACTCTTTGGCCTGAATGCCAAGCGTCACAAGCGTTTTCAGCGGCAGGGACTGGGAGACTAGTCAGGGTTGAGGGTGTAGAGGGTTGAGGGTGTAGCGGATCGAGGGTAAGATAGAGATCCATGATGAAAACCTGCTCCAGAGTGCTCGGTTCACCTTCCAACAGGACAACAACCCTAAGCACACAGCCAAGACAACGCAGGAGTGACTTCGGGACAAATCTCAATGTCCTTGAGTGGCCCAGCCAGAGCCCCGACTTGAACCCGATCAAATCAATCAAATGTATTTATAAAGCCCTTCTTACATCTGCAGATGTCAAAAAGTGCTGTACAGAAACAGTCTAAAAGCCCAAACAGCAAGCAATGCAGGTGTAGAAGCACGGTGCCGGCTAGGTTACTTCCTAGGTTCAGTTCTTTCTAGGGAGTTTTTCCTAGAGAGGAACCAAGGATCTGAGGGGTGGTCAGTCCTCTTCTGGCTGTGCTGGGTGGAGACTATAACATGTTCACTCCGACAATGAGAACAGTAAACGACTGTAATAATAATAATTTTGAATGCATTAACAAATTACCATAAACAAACATTGTAGATTAGACATTATGGAAATGAATGGTGAATGTTGGCTACTACTGGTGATATACACTACCGTTCAAAAGTTTGGGGTCACTTTGAAATGTCCATGAAATGAAATCCATTTTAAAATAACATCAAATTGATCAGAAATAGTGTAGACATTGCTAATGTTGTAAATGACTATTGTAGCTGGAAACGGCTGATTTTTAATGGAATATCTACATTAGGCGTACAGAGGCCCATTGTCAGCAACCATCACTCCTGTGTTCCAATGGCACTTGAGTTGTGTTAGCTAAACCAAGTTTATCATTTTAAAAGGCTAATTGATCATTAGAAAACCCTTTTGCAATTATGTTAGCACAGCTGAAAACTGTTGTGATTTTTTAAAGAAGCAATAAAACTGACCGCCTTTAAACTAGTTGAGTATCTGGAGCATCAGCATTTGTGGATTCGATTACAGGCTCAAAATGGCCAGAAACGAAACTTTCTTTTGAAACTCGTCAGTCTATTCTTGTTCTGAGAAATGATGGCTATTCCAGTTCTGAGAAACTGAAGATCTCGTACAACGCTGTGTACTACTCCCTTCACAGAACCAGTGCAAACTGGCTCTAACCAGAATATAAAGAGGAGTGGGAGGCCCCGGTGCACAACTGAGCAAGAGGACAAGTACATTAGAGTGTCTAGTTTGAGAAACAGACACCTCACAAGTCCTCAACTGGCAGTTTCATTAAATAGTACCCGCAAAACACCAGTCTCAACGTCAACAGTGAAGAGGTGACTTCGGGATGCTGGCCTTCTAGGCAGAGTTGCAAAGAAAAAGCCATATCTCTGTCCAGTGTCTGTGTTATTTTGGCCATCAGCAGGAGGTGTGTGTGTCTTTTATTTTTATTGGCCAGTCTGAGATATGGCTTTTTCTTAAACCTAGCCACAAACCCCTAACCCTAATTGTAGCCATAAACCTACGCTTAAAATAGCCTTTGTCCTCATGGGGACTCAAATGTCCCCACGAGGGAGAATTTATTGTTTTACTATCCTTGTGGGGATTTTGGGGGATTTTAGGTCCCCACAAGGATCAAGTAGGGACACAGTCAGACACACACAAACACACACACACACCTCCTGCTGTCTCCTTCATCCTCTTGGTGTCAGGCTTAGGCTGGCTATGTGTGTGTGTGTACTGTTCAGACTAACCTGACTTCATCTCTTTCTCTCCCCTCCCTCCCCTCTTCTAGCTTGCAGAGCTGCGTGGGAGGTTGGATTGTGCGGAGGCTGACCGGGATAAACTCCAGGAAGAGTTGAGGAGTGAGCGGGATGCCCGGGAGAAGCTGGAGAGAATCATCTCTCAGCTCCAACAGCAGATGGGCCAGACGGCCTCCACTTCGGCCTCCTTCGTCACTACAGGGAGCCCCTCTCCGCCCCCCACCCCCTCCTCTCACACCCCCCACACAGAGGGACACACCGCTGGCCCTGCCGAGCAGCAGAACGGCCATGCTCATAAGTAGAGGAACTTAAGAAATGCCCCTTCTGTCTCTCTCACCTCCGTTCTTTTGCTGCGACTCCCCCCCTTCATCCCTCACCCCCCTGCTGGGAGAGACGGCAGCCCTTCAGACACAGACAACCCCCTCCCTCACCATGTCTACCCCCTTCACCCCCAGGCTGCTTCTCTCATGTTGATTTATGGCAGCCCCCCGCACCTCTGATTCAGAGGGGTTGGGTTAAATGCGGACACATTTCAGTTGAATGCATTCAGTTTTACAACTGACTAGGTATCTCTCTCCCTCCTCCTCTTTAGTTTTTTGGATAAGGATTCCTGTTTGTTTATTAATTTAACACCACATTAGTTTAATGTTTTGGTTTACCCCCCGCCCCCTTTCCGTAAACAGTATTTCAACTTTTTGGGGATGTATATGTTTGTTTTTTTATTTATAGTTTCTGAATGAACAAATGACTGCTTGGCAGACCGATAGGAGTAGGATGTTTTTAAGGACACTCTCCTCGCATCCTCTCCTCCTCCTTCAGATTGTGGATTTGATGTGTTGTAGCCCACACGAAGTGTGGGAGGTCAGACAGACAGTTCTATCCTTGCCCTGCCCCTTGACTCTGTTCTGAACTGCGGTTACACTAGCGTTGTCACTCTTTCTACTACTACCTGGCACGCCAACTGGAGCTGCTGGAGCTAAGATGGCGCCCGCTTGGGTGTTCCCCATCTCATACAGACAGTCCAGTGCTCTGGCCCAGCTACTAGCCACACAGGACATTTCATGGATACACATTTTCGTTTCACCTTTTGTTTAAAAAATAAATAAAACAATCCTTATACCCATTACTTTCAAATAAGCGAAAAGTGGTTTGAGTTTGAGTGTTTGATTTCCCTGTTAGCAACAGTTAGTGTGTCTTGCCACCCTCTCTCCTCTGTGAGACACTCTCTGTCCCAAATAGTACACTATTCCCCATATAGTTCACTACTGTTGACAAAAGTAATGCCCTATTCCCTATATAGTAGTGCACAATATAGGGAGTAGGTTGTTATTTGGGATGCACACTCTGAGAGCTGCAGGGGCTAGCTGTCTGCCTGGGGGAATATGGGTCACAGGTGAAAGGAATTAGTCCAGACTGACACCTGATCTGCCTGCCTAGGATCTAGGGCCCTTCCTCTTTCTCCTCCACTTTATTCCACCTCACTGAACAAACAGAGCCTTGCCTGGCCCAGGCAGGGAGGTACAGTCAGGCGAAGAGCGTGGCAGGGAAGAGAGGAAGAGGAGAGACCGTCAGGCGGAGAGAGCGGGAGTGCAGGGGGCAGACCCCTCTCAGGCTGGGTGGGCCGGGAGAGGGGAGCCCCTTTTGTCTCATCAGAATGTGGGCAGCTGCCATACCTCCCACACACACCAAAGCAATGCCACATCAGCCGCGGGTAGTGTGATTTGTTGTGTAGAAGTCCAGGCGAACAGCACACCCAGCACCCAATCAGCTAGCTCACACAGAACGGATTCAGCCGTCACAGGCGGACCCTAAGAGAGCAGGGAAGTCTTTTTATAGCCCCCCCCCCCCCCCCCCCTCCCCAGACCCTTAGAGCCAGGTTGCATGTAAATAGTTATTTAAAAGAGGGCCTTGGTTTAAACTCTAAGCATATTTTTTATGCATCTGCTATACATGCAAATTGGTAGACATTCCACTGTGCTCGGACTTCTCAATGCAGATCTCTAAAGAAAGAGTTCCCTTTAGAACCGAGTTTACACCATGCCCTGACAGTACTTATAATATAGTAGGACTTATTTTGTTATTATGCAGCAACGTTTAAACAAAGCTTCAAAACCCGTTATTTTCATGAGGACAAAAACCACCCCACAAAACTACAACGAAACGAACGCCCTGGGTGTCTGATGTGAAATTCAGTTACGTGCAGAACAAATCCAATCCATTCTGCTCTACCGACCGTTGTTCCATAAACTTTTGGAAATTATTTTGAGGGGGGAAAAAATATATTTAATGTATCAACTAAAGATTTATATTCACTTTGTACATACATTAGTAATTTAATATATTAACTATGCCATGGGATAATATTCTAAAGGTTATTATAAAATTTACTGGACCAGGCAAGGCCGACGCTCTAAAAACATCCGTTATGTTTCTGTTGCCTGAGTCTTTGAAAAATTCAGATTTGACTTGTCGTTTACTCTGCTAAAGGAACACTCCGCAATATAACGTCATCGTACGCAGCAGACAGACTTCTTGTTTACCGTTATCAACAATAGCAGAATTCAAGACTGATCGGCTGTTTAACAATTAATTTGTATTTTTTACGGCATGCCTACATTGGGACTAACGGATAGTGGCTGTCTTGGCAGATTAGAATTTATTGTTGTCGCTCCGCTGTGTACACTGATATTGTGGAGCGCACTTTTTTTAAAGGGTGTAAAATTGCTGTTGATTTGCATGGTGTTCGGATACGACCGCAGGGCTGAATAGGAAAGGAAGTACGTCGTTACAGTACTTCCCAGACCTGATTACCTTGATTTGTTTATTTCGTGGATGATGATTTCACCCTGATAGACTTGACGTGTAATCATAATGTATACGCTTTCTCTCTTAATCAATTTTTCGTACACTAAACCACACCACCAGACAAATTTGAACATGCACCGAACATGTTTATATTTTTAAAAACTAAATTTGAAAAAAAAAAAAAAAGTTTTGCATGTAACTAAGTAAATGGATCCCCTTAATATGGTTTGTTAGTTTAATGATATCTGACTTAATATGTTTATGGTATAAAAACGAATTGTTTGTGTCCTAAGTGACACTATTCTCTAGTGTCCATAGGGCTCTGGTAAAAGAACATTTAAAAAAAATGGTGCACTATATACGGAATAGCGTGTCATTTGTGACAGACAGGTGGGGAGGGAGAAACCTAACACACAACTTGTTGACCAACTACCTAATCAAACTATACAAATGTAGCCTCTAGATTCTGCAAAGTGGAGCGAGAGAGAGAGAAGTGTGTTTGGTTCTGAGCGCATGTGTATTTGCCAGTGACCGAAGCACAGTAGCGATGAAAAAGGGGAGAGATTTATTATCATGTAGCGCTGTGGTTTGTGTCCTAATTATTTGTCAACAACCCTTTGTCGTCTTGGGGGTATAGGGTCCTTGGGACTGCATTGATGTTTTACATCACAAGATAATCAGTATTAGGTTTTGTTATTATCGCCATAGTTACCTCCTAGAACAGTCTACAACAATCGTTTTGGGGTATCAAATGTATTTATTGTACTTCTATGTTTTCTGTTGGTGTAAATGACATTTTATACAGAAGAGGGCGCTCTATATTTACTTTAGTTTAATGCCATGCTAATGATGTGATGGATACAAACGATTAAAATAAATCAAGACATACTATGCTGTAACACGGTGTGCTGTGCCCTCTTGCATTTGCAATGTTATGAGAACTAGAAGACTATGGGCCCTGGTCAAAGGTTGTGCACTATAAAGGGAATTAGGTTGCCATTTGGGACTTAACCACAGACGTGCTTTGTACAGTTTATTTTATTTTTATTTATTTTTTTATAGCTGTGTATTTTGTCCAACTCGACTTACTACTAGACCCTTGGCCTTGCTTCCGGAGCACAGTTAAACTGTAACTAGCGTTTCCATATTTTTTTTTATTTTATTTTTTACATCCCCAATGGATTGTTCCCAGACTTAAATGGATAGCGCAGCGATTTTGCTTTAATGAAGGTGACATAGTGTAGAAGAGGTAGTACTCTGTAAACGATAGCTACAAGTTGGATTTGGGATCCGCTGAAGTGTTGGATCAATTGTTTCCATGTATGCTTTGTAGTTGGATATTTATTTAGGAACACCGTTCTTATTTAGCAGCGTGGGAGCTAGCTAGGATGTTAATCCAACACACAAAATGGGTATGTATGTTTTGGTTTTCTCTGAGGTATAAACACTACGTGTACGCCATGTTTTCAGTTTAAACTTAGTAGGCTACACCTGACAAATCGTAGTTTAAAAATAAGAAAATATTTTTATGGCTGTTTAAAAACGAACTTTTCTTTTTCTTAAAATGCTATATTCTGAAAGATGTATGGCAGTGAGTGTCTGTATGACTTTTGCAAACCATGTTGCCAACAACAATGCAGTGTGATTGAGACGTTTGTTCTTTGCATGAAACGAGACACGGTTCTCCTACCTCATGTTGTGATATAAAATGTTTTTTAAGCAGAGGACACTGCATCTTTAACCGTTGGTCATAATTGATATTTACTAGTATATGATGACATACGTGTACATGCTTTTAGCTAATACCTCAGTTGTATTTCTAGTGTTCTGTTTTCTCTCCCTCCCCCTGATCTCAGACCTTGTAAACATATCCTGTATAGCCAATGATATAAATATACCCTGTATAGACAATGAACTTGGATCAAATTCTAGTAAAGTTCTTGTGTCAAAACTGGTGTTGTAAATCTTATGTTATTCTGCACGTGAAATCGGGGTGTCGTAGACTATCACTGATCGATAATATTATCTCTATTATCCCTGATAGGCAATTAGCTGTACATCAGTCAGTCAAAGTATATACCAACACTATAAATAAAGTTGAAAAAAAAACAACTACTTATACAGCAGGGATCAAACTGAGCAAAAAAAAAAACAATTTCAAATATTTTACTTCACAATGGCTGTGCGAAGATGCTTGATATTGTTGTACATGTTGCTCCAGAGCATCCCAAACATGCTCAAAGGATGAAATGTCTGAGTATGCAGGCCGTGGAAGAACTGGGACATTTTCAGCTTCCAGGAATTGTGTACAGATCCTTGTGACATGGGGCCGTGCATTATCGTGCTAAAACATGAGGTGATGGCGGCGGATGAATGGCACGACAATGGGCCTCAGGATCTCGTCACGGTATCTCTGTGCATTAAAATTGCCATTGATAAAATGCAATTGTGTTGTCTGTAGCTTATGCCTGCCAATACCATGACCACACAGCCACCATGAGGCACTCTGTTCACAACATTGACATCAGCAAACCACTCACCCACACAAAACCATACACGTGGTCTGCGATTGTGAGGCCAGTTGGACGTCCTGCCAAATTCTCTAAAACGACGGAGGCGGCTTATGGTAGAGATGACCATTCAATTCTCTGGCAACAGCTCTGGTGGACATTCCTGCAATCAGCATGCCAATTGTACGCTCCCTCAACTTGAGACATCTGTGGCATTGTGTTGTGACACAACTGCACATTTTAGTGGCCTTTTGTCCCCAGCACAAGGTGCACCTGTGTAATGGCCATGCTGTTTAATCAGCTTCTTGGTATGCCACACCTGTCAGGTGGATGGATTATCTTGGCAACGGGGAAATGTTCAAACCCAGGGATGTAAACAAATGTGTGAAAAATTAGAGAGAAATAAAGCTTTTTGTGCATATTGAACATTTCTGGCTTTTTTTTTCTTTTTTTTTTTAGGGTGTAGGGTGAAGTTGCTTGTAGTTGCTGATCTTGGGTCAGGTTTGCATTTTTCCCACCACTAGTTAAGGTTAGGATCGGGGGAGGAGAAGCTGTTCCTAGATCTGTACATAAGGGAAATTTCACCCCGGGTCATGGCGGTCTCCGATGGACCAGGACCCAGTGTGGTCCAGTAGTGGTCAGAACCACCACGGGCTAGAGGAGGAGGTCGTAGGTGTAGCAGGCAATCTGAACCAGCAGGCAGACGTGGTGCCTGCTGAGATGGAGGCCCAGGAGAGAGGTGTCTCCCTGAAAGAGAGAGGGAGAGTGAGCGCTACAGAGTACCGATGTGTGATCAGAAATTTAGAATAACACCAATTCCAAAAATCCAAAGGGATTGTGTTCCAATTCTGGTGACATGATAATCGATGCTTGGCAGCCATTTTACCAATGTTTTTCCCAACGCCCGTTAGGCTCGAAAGAAAGGGAGCGCTGCTCTCGGATCAGCTTTATCCATTCAAATTATACATAATTATTTCACAATGCTGACGACTGATCAGCTCCTATTACCACCCATGGCTGCAAAAATTGAGGCGGCTTATTCTAATGCTTACCCAATAAAAATGCATTAGCTCACCGATTTGGTACGTCATCGCGCACGTTAGGCTACATATCATGAAATAGACAGTGCCAGTCAAACATTTGGACACCTACTCATTCAAGGGTTTTTCTTTATTTGTATTATTTTCTACATTGTAGAACGATAGTGAAGACATAAACTATGAAATAACACATATGGAATCATGTAGTAACCAAAAAAGTGATAAAAATTCAAAATATATTTTAGATTTGAGATTCTTCAAAGTAGCCACTGTTTGCCTTGATGACAACTTTGCACACTCTTGGAATTCTCTCAACCAGCTTCACCTGGAATGCTATTCCAACAGTCTTGAAGGAGTTCCCACATATGCTGAGCACTTGTTGGCTGCTTTTCCTTCACTCTGCGGTCCAACTCATCCCAAACCATCTCAATTGGGTGGAGGTCGGGTGATTGTGGAGACCAGGTCATCTCATGCAGCACTCCATCACTAACTTTCTTGGTCAAATAACCCTTACACAGCCTGGAGGTGTGTTGGGTCAATGTCCTGTGAAAAACAAATTATTGTCCCACTAAGCGCAAACCAAATGGGATGGCGTATCACTGCAGAATGCTGTGGTAGCCATGCTGGTTAAGTGTGCCTTGAATTCTAAATAAATCACAGATGGTGTCACCAGCAAAGCACCCCTACACCATCACACCTCATCCTCCATGCTTCACGGTGGGAACCACACATGCAGAGATAATCTGCTCACCTACTCTGTGTCTCACAAAGACACGGTGGTTGGAACCGTTTGGACTCATCAGTCATTTGGACTCATCAGACCAAATGACAGATTTTCACCGGTCTAATGTCCATTGCTTGTGTTTCTTGGCCCAAGCAAATGTCTTCTTATTGATGTCCTTTAGTAGTGGTTTCTTTGCAGCAATTTGACCATGAAGGACTGATTCACACAGTCTCTTCTGAACAGTTTGTGTTGAGATGTCTGTTACTTGAGCTCTGTGAAGCATTTATTTGGGATGCAATTTCTGAGGTTTGTAACTCTAATGAACTTATCCTCTGCAGCAGAGGTAACTCTGGGTCTTCCTTTCCTGTGGGCGGTCCTCATGAGAGCCAGTTAACTGTAATGAACTTATCCTCTGCAGCAGAGGTAACTCTGGGTCTTCCTTTCCTGTGGCGGTCCTCATGAGAGCCAGGTAACTCTGGGTCTTCCTTTCCTGTGGCGGTCCTCATGAGAGCCAGGTAACTCTGGGTCTTCCTTTCCTGTGGCGGTCCTCATGAGAGCCAGGTAACTCTGGGTCTTCCTTTCCTGTGGGCGGTCCTCATGAGAGCCAGTTTCATCACAGCGGATGATGGTTTTTGCGACTGCACTTGTAGAAACTTTCAAAGTTCTTAATGTTCCGTATTGACTGACCTCATTGTCTTAAAGTAATGATGGACTGTTGTTTCTTTCTGCTTATTTGAGCTGTTCTTGCCATAATATGGACTTAGCCCTATTTGGTTAAAAAAACAAACATCTTCTGTGTACCTTGTCACAGTTCCACTGATTGGTTCAAACTCATTAAGAAGGAAAGAAATTCAACACATGAACTTTTTACAAGACACACTTGTTAATTTGGTTACTTCATGAAACTTTTGACTGGTACTGTATATTATATATATATTTTAGTCAACTTTGTTGTAAAGTTATCACCGGTCAGAGAGAGACGGATATACCTTGTTAAACTGAGATCTTCTGTGTATAAAGTGACGAGGAAGGGCAAAAAAGCAACTCACTTAGCTGTTCTACAAGTTTTTATTTAACTAGGCAAGTCAGTTAAGAACAAATTCTTATTTATAATGACGGCCTACTTGTAAAGCCCTCCTCTAACTAGGACGACGCTGGGCCAATTGTGCGCCGCCCTACAGGACGGCTGGTTGTAATACAGCCCGGGATCGAACCCGGGTCTGTAGCGACGCCTCTAGCACTGAGATGCAGTGCTGCGCCATCTTTGAGGCCTGAGGCAGGTGTTGGAATACAAGCGTTTTCAGGTGCAATTTTAATAACGATGGTTTTGGGAAACAGCTCAGGGATTTAACGACAGTCCTATGAAGGTTCTAACGATGAACTTGGCTTTAAGATGCTTTTAGGAAACCCAGGCCCTGGCTGTTAGTTCACGGTGTCTGTGTGTCAAAAGAGCACTGAATGATGCCAATCTATTTACAGTATGACACCTACTGGGTCATTCCACTCATTCGGTAGCCTTGTACGAACCAGCTTACATTTAAGCATGCGAGATCAGGATGGTTCGTACGAAGCTACCAATTCGTGCCTTTTGAAAGTTAAAAGTTAGTGGTATAATGTCAGAGTGGTCAGAAACCAGAGTGCGCATTCGAGTGGATCACTTTTGTCAAGTCGGTGACCATCTTTGATATCATTGATCACCACCTTTCAAACTGTGTTGCACTCTGGGGATAAAACATGTGGACTGCATGAACTTGTAAAAAAATCATGTGATCCAAGGTCATTCAGTTTTGACTGCAATTTTCTGCAGTTTCTCTTCATGTACTTCATCTTGCAGCCATTACCTGCATTGTGGGAGACTCTAATGTCAACCAATCACTAGGCTGTTTCTGTTTAACCCACATGACCAAAGAGATGACTGAAACATTAACCAATTTGCCACGATTTATGTGTACAGTGGATATATACAAATAAATGTGATATTTGAGTGTCTTGCTCACTAATTGATTGTACAATGTGTACACAAATAATATTAGATTATGATTTCAGGTTGTGAGTGTGTGATATGAGGGTTAGATACATGTCTATTTCAACATTTAAAAAATAAAAGGTTATCAACAATGTTGATCTGGGCCCGGTTTCCCAAAAGTATCTGCCCTGTTAAACAAAAACAGTGTCTGACTTTCGGCTGTCCCAAACGCACATCACACGACTTTCATCTACGGTCGGTTGCTTTAGGCTTACTACTCAAATGCACTCGGAGTCAGGTGCCGTGCCTCTGAAGCCAACTGCAGGAGATGGCATGTAGGGCAGGAGTTAACCGCTCCCCGGGGACCCCCAGCCATTCCATGTATTTGATCTCTTCTAGAGCTAGCACACCTGATTTAACTTGAAAGGTCTTGGGATCCCTGAAGAGAGGTTTGAAAACACCCTGATCTAGGGTACTGGTGCCGTAAACCCTGTCGTTGGCAGCTCACTTCTCAACAGGTTTTCCTGTCTAACCCAGGATTCGATTTTTATGTTATCAGTCTAAATATGTTGACAGATACAGATATGGCTGTCTGTTTGAGATCTCGAATGCTGCGCAGTGGTGTGGCAGGTTTGACGCTCTTGAACAGTCGTTCCCGAAGCAGCCGTTTTCCGAATGGCTTCCACTGCGCATGTACCTTTATGTTTTGATTCTGTCAACTGATGTTCTGATAGCTAGCTAGGTTAAGCTTTGCAAGGAAAATCACAGACACACAATTAGCATTATATCATTTGTCCTTGACCAGCTACTAGTATTTCATCAGATTCGTTTGCTATTCAACCCGTGGAAGCTAACACAGCGCTGATGATGTCGTAAGGAGAGCTGTTTAGCAACTCAAGGTAGCTACAGTAGCTTAGACAACTTTACCGGGTTTATTTGCTAGCTAGTTAACTAAGCTTAGTCCAGTTGACCTTGCATTGGCATTAAACCATTGTTAGCCATGTCTTGTTAGTCCGTGCTTTTCTTTGTTTAGAAGGCTGTCATGCTAAGGTTACAGGAGTGTAGGCTTTAAACAAGTTGAGATTTTGGTTAAAGCTGGACTGCTTAGATAGCTAACTAGCTAACTTACCTAACCAGCTAGTAATTTTATCCAGTTATCAAGACTAGCTATAGCCCAAAGGCCAGCATATGGCGATATTGAAACGGCTCAATACTAGCCTTTGGGCTAGTCTAGCTATATAATTAGACAGGTCATGTGTTGATAGTGTTTATATATTTGCCCTGTAAACCCAATTTGCATGGTTTTGTTAGCTATGTTGTTGTGACACTAGTCACTCTGCTGCAGCATGTGGTCAACCAGAGATATTTACAGTTTCAACCCTGGTTTATGTGTGTGTGTACGTGTGTGCTCCTACAGGATGGAGGGTCAAGAGTCATCCTGTTCCCCAGCTACACCAGAGAGAAGCTCCAACACTCCAGAACCAGTCAGGTCCTCGACCTCCAAACACAGGAAGTCACCTAAGAGACGACGGGAGGAGAAGAGGTCCCAATGCCACCATCAGGATGACCAGGAACACCTGTTGCTGCCCGATGACGAGCAAATCAGGTTGCCGGGCCAACACGAACACTCCGAGCCCTCTGGGTCTTCGACGGCAGAGATGGCAGAGACCTCCCCTAAGAGGTGCGTGTCTGAGAGCTGCAGGTAGCCTGGGACAGTAGTCTCTTTCAGTAGCTGCTTGGTGTGCTGTCTTGTGTCTAGGATTTGTCAAGACAGCACAAAAAGATCTGGGACCAGGCTAACATGAGACTACTGGGATAATAATGCCATTATAGCTACAGTACTGCCTTAGGGTAGCTAGCTGGACATGCCATAGCCACAGTACTGCCTTAGGGTAGCTAGCTGAACATGCTCTCTGTCTGTCTCGCTCTCGCTTTTGCTCTCTCTCGCTTTTGCTCTCTCTTTGACTCTCTCTGTCTGTCTTTCTCTCTTTCGCTCTGTCTGTCTTTCTCTCTTTCGCTCTGTCTGTCTGACCCTCTCTTTTCTCTCTCGCTCACTGTCTGACTGTCCTCTTTTCTACCTCCTACAGGAGAGCTCACTTTCTCCATGGACCATATCCTGCTACTCACTTTGGACCCAAAGCCTGTATTCTTCCTAACCCAACCTCAGTCATGTAAGTCATTGGTGTGGGAACTTCATTGCACTTACATTACACACTGTCTGGAATTTGTTCCCCTCTCTGTCTTTGTTATTTTAGTTGCATCGTTTGGCATTGAATCCTTACGTAACTGTCCCAGTATCAGCAGGCAAGATGAGCATTAAGGACAGGACTGTGATTGGGTAGTAGTGTCCTATTGAGATTTAAGGACAGGATTGTGATTGGGTAGTAGTGTCCTATTGAGATTTAAGGACAGGACTGTGATTGGGTAGTAGTGTCATATTGAGATTTAAGGACAGGACTGTGATTGGGTAGTAGTGTCCTATTGAGATTTAAGGACAGGACTGTGATTGGGTAGTAGTGTCCTATTGAGATTTAAGGACAGGACTGTGATTGGGTAGTAGTGTCCTATTGAGATTTAAGGACAGGACTGTGATTGGGTAGTAGTGTCCTATTGAGATTTAAGGACAGGACTGTGATTGGGTAGTAGTGTCCTATTGAGATTTAAGGACAGGACTGTGATTGGGTAATAGTGTCCTATTGAGATTTAAGGACAGGACTGTGATTGGGTAGTAGTGTCCTATTGAGATTTAAGGACAGGATTGTGATTGGGTAGTAGTGTCCTATGAACCGGTACAGTGAGTCAGAACACCTAGGGTACTTAGTTGCAGAGGGTCTAGCCTATGGCTGTTTCATTGACCTTACTACCACGTACACCGGCTGTCATGACCGCAGTAAAATTCCACGTGACTGTTGAGTCACAGTAATCTCTTTTTATGCACTCTGGACATGCTGTGGTAGTACCCAACTGGCTAACACCCATCAGGTCACTAATGGCCTGATACTCAGCTCTCTATTGTCCCTCTAACCACTCTATCAATGAAAATCACATCAAACACTTATCAATACATTATCATGCTTTTAAAACTCACCTCACTGTGATGATCAATTTGAAGATAGAGGTTCAACAGGTCCCAATGCCAACTGAGTGGAACACATGGTCGTTGTGGATGTTTCAAAGCCTAACAACGAAACATAGCCTACTGCATATTACACAATCGATGTTCCCGAACAGATTTCAGTTGGTTTCCCAAATGAAGCACTGGCTATCTTCAGGAACAGGGTTGGAGAGCCCATGGCATACAGAGTACTGGCTAGCTGCAGGAACAGGGTTGGAGAGCCCTATGGCATACAGAGTACTGGCTAGCTGCAGGAACAGGGTTGGAGAGCCCATGGCATACAGAGTACTGGCTAGCTGCAGGAACAGGGTTGGAGAGCCCATGGCATACAGAGTACTGGTTATCTTCAGGAACAGGGTTGGAGAGCCCATGGCATACAGAGTACTGGCTAGCTTCAGGAACAGGGTTGGAGAGCCCATGGCATACAGAGTACTGGCTAGCTTCAGGAACAGGGTTGGAGAGCCCATGGCATACAGAGTACTGGCTAGCTGCAGGAACAGGGTTGGAGAGCCCATGGCATACAGAGTACTGGCTAGCTGCAAGAACAGGGTTGGAGAGCCCATGGCATACAGAGTACTGGCTAGCTGCAGGAACAGGGTTGGAGAGCCCTATGGCATACAGAGTACTGGCTAGCTGCAGGAACAGGGTTGGAGAGCCCATGGCATACAGAGTACTGGCTAGCTGCAGGAACAGGGTTGGAGAGCCCATGGCATACAGAGTACTGGCTAGCTGCAGGAACAGGGTTGGAGAGCCCTATGGCATACAGAGTACTGGCTAGCTGCAGGAACAGGGTTGGAGAGCCCATGGCATACAGAGTACTGGCTAGCTGCAGGAACAGGGTTGGAGAGCCCATGGCATACAGAGTACTGGCTATCTTCAGGAACAGGGTTGGAGAGCCCATGGCATACAGAGTACTGGCTAGCTTCAGGAACAGGGTTGGAGAGCCCATGGCATACAGAGTACTGGCTAGCTTCAGGAACAGGGTTGGAGAGCCCATGGCATACAGAGTACTGGCTAGCTGCAGGAACAGGGTTGGAGAGCCCATGGCATACAGAGTACTGGTTAGCTGCAGGAACAGGGTTGGAGAGCCCATGGCATACAGAGTACTGGTTAGCTGCAGGAACAGGGTTGGAGAGCCCTATGGCATACAGAGTACTGGCTAGCTGCAGGAACAGGGTTGGAGAGCCCATGGCATACAGAGTACTGGCTAGCTGCAGGAACAGGGTTGGAGAGCCCATGGCATACAGAGTACTGATTAGCTGCAGGAACAGGGTTGGAGAGCCCTATGGCATACAGAGTACTGGCTAGCTGCAGGAACAGGGTTGGAGAGCCCATGGCATACAGAGTATTGGCTAGCTGCAGGAACAGGGTTGGAGAGCCCATGGCATACAGAGTACTGGCTAGCTGCGGGAACAGGGTTGGAGAGCCCATGGCATACAGAGTACTGGCTAGCTTCAGGAACAGGGTTGGAGAGCCCATGGCATACAGAGTACTGGCTATCTTCAGGAACAGGGTTGGAGAGCCCATGGCATACAGAGTACTGGCTAGCTGCAGGAACAGGGTTGGAGAGCCCTATGGCATACAGAGTACTGGCTAGCTGCAGGAACAGGGTTGGAGAGCCCATGGCATACAGAGTACTGGCTAGCTGCAGGAACAGGGTTGGAGAGCCCATGGCATACAGAGTACTGGCTATCTTCAGGAACAGGGTTGGAGAGCCCATGGCATACAGAGTACTGGCTAGCTTCAGGAACAGGGTTGGAGAGCCCATGGCATACAGAGTACTAGCTAGCTGCAGGAACAGGGTTGGAGAGCCCATGGCATACAGAGTACTGGCGAGCTGCAGGAACAGGGTTGGAGAGCCCATGGCTTACAGAGTACTGGCTAGCTGCAGGAACAGGGTTGGAGAGCCCATGACATACAGAGTACTGGCTAGCTGCAGGAACAGGGTTGGAGAGCCCATGACATACAGACTACTGGCTAGCTGCAGGAACAGGGTTGGAGAGCCCATGGCATACAGAGTACTGGCTAGCTGCAGGAACAGGGTTGGAGAGCCCATGGCATACAGAGTACTGGCTAGCTGCAGGAACAGGGTTGGAGAGCCCATGGCATACAGAGTACTGGCTAGCTTCAGGAACAGGGTTGGAGAGCCCATGGCATACAGAGTACTGGCTATCTTCAGGAACAGGGTTGGAGAGCCCATGGCATACAGAGTACTGGCTAGCTGCAGGAACAGGGTTGGAGAGCCCTATGGCATACAGAGTACTGGCTAGCTGCAGGAACAGGGTTGGAGAGCCCATGGCATACAGAGTACTGGCTAGCTGCAGGAACAGGGTTGGAGAGCCCATGGCATACAGAGTACTGGCTAGCTGCAGGAACAGGGTTGGAGAGCCCATGGCATACAGAGTACTGGCTAGCTGCAGGAACAGGGTTGGAGAGCCCTATGGCATACAGAGTACTGGCTAGCTGCAGGAACAGGGTTGGAGAGCCCATGGCATACAGAGTACTGGCTAGCTGCAGGAACAGGGTTGGAGAGCCCATGGCATACAGAGTACTGGCTAGCTGCAGGAACAGGGTTGGAGAGCCCTATGGCATACAGAGTACTGGCTAGCTGCAGGAACAGGGTTGGAGAGCCCATGGCATACAGAGTACTGGCTAGCTGCAGGAACAGGGTTGGAGAGCCCATGGCATACAGAGTACTGGCTATCTTCAGGAACAGGGTTGGAGAGCCCATGGCATACAGAGTACTGGCTAGCTTCAGGAACAGGGTTGGAGAGCCCATGGCATACAGAGTACTGGCTAGCTTCAGGAACAGGGTTGGAGAGCCCATGGCATACAGAGTACTGGCTAGCTGCAGGAACAGGGTTGGAGAGCCCATGGCATACAGAGTACTGGTTAGCTGCAGGAACAGGGTTGGAGAGCCCATGGCATACAGAGTACTGGTTAGCTGCAGGAACAGGGTTGGAGAGCCCTATGGCATACAGAGTACTGGCTAGCTGCAGGAACAGGGTTGGAGAGCCCATGGCATACAGAGTACTGGCTAGCTGCAGGAACAGGGTTGGAGAGCCCATGGCATACAGAGTACTGATTAGCTGCAGGAACAGGGTTGGAGAGCCCTATGGCATACAGAGTACTGGCTAGCTGCAGGAACAGGGTTGGAGAGCCCATGGCATACAGAGTATTGGCTAGCTGCAGGAACAGGGTTGGAGAGCCCATGGCATACAGAGTACTGGCTAGCTGCAGGAACAGGGTTGGAGAGCCCATGGCATACAGAGTACTGGCTAGCTTCAGGAACAGGGTTGGAGAGCCCATGGCATACAGAGTACTGGCTATCTTCAGGAACAGGGTTGGAGAGCCCATGGCATACAGAGTACTGGCTAGCTGCAGGAACAGGGTTGGAGAGCCCTATGGCATACAGAGTACTGGCTAGCTGCAGGAACAGGGTTGGAGAGCCCATGGCATACAGAGTACTGGCTAGCTGCAGGAACAGGGTTGGAGAGCCCATGGCATACAGAGTACTGGCTATCTTCAGGAACAGGGTTGGAGAGCCCATGGCATACAGAGTACTGGCTAGCTTCAGGAACAGGGTTGGAGAGCCCATGGCATACAGAGTACTAGCTAGCTGCAGGAACAGGGTTGGAGAGCCCATGGCATACAGAGTACTGGCGAGCTGCAGGAACAGGGTTGGAGAGCCCATGGCTTACAGAGTACTGGCTAGCTGCAGGAACAGGGTTGGAGAGCCCATGACATACAGAGTACTGGCTAGCTGCAGGAACAGGGTTGGAGAGCCCATGACATACAGACTACTGGCTAGCTGCAGGAACAGGGTTGGAGAGCCCATGGCATACAGAGTACTGGCTAGCTGCAGGAACAGGGTTGGAGAGCCCATGGCATACAGAGTACTGGCTAGCTGCAGGAACAGGGTTGGAGAGCCCATGGCATACAGAGTACTGGCTATCTTCAGGAACAGGGTTGGAGAGCCCATGGCATACAGAGTACTGGCTAGCTTCAGGAACAGGGTTGGAGAGCCCATGGCATACAGAGTACTGGCTAGCTTCAGGAACAGGTTTGAGAGCCCATGGCATACAGAGTACTGGCTAGCTGCAGGAACAGGGTTGGAGAGCCCATGGCATACAGAGTACTGGCTAGCTGCGGGAACAGGGTTGGAGAGCCCATGGCATACAGAGTACTGGCTAGCTGCAGGAACAGGGTTGGAGAGCCCATGACATACAGAGTACTGGCTAGCTGCAGGAACAGGGTTGGAGAGCCCATGACATACAGACTACTGGCTAGCTGCAGGAACAGGGTTGGAGAGCCCATGGCATACAGAGTACTGGCGAGCTGCAGGAACAGGGTTGGAGAGCCCATGGCTTACAGAGTACTGGCTTGCTGCAAGGAACAGGGTTGGAGAGCCCATGGCATACAGAGTTTGGGTGGAATATCATCTGTCGCACAGCAAGCGGCTGCATGCTCCTACTCGGCATGATTGGAAAACAAACTGGTGGGAAAGCAGCCTCCGTTCACAATTTGAGTGCATACGGAGGACATGTCCCCCCCCCCTGCCCCTCTTCCTGTCCATTTGATAATGGCCCATTCTAAATCAGAACTTTTAAGAGATCTGAGTTTTTTGTTTAATGACTACTTTGCTACAATGACACACTTAGTTATCTACCCACCTCGTTCCTCTCTTTTAGCATGTACACGTAGTAAGTACACCATCATGCTTTAGGGATACGTGTCTCTTCAGATTCCATAATGATTATTTAGTTGTGGACACTACATCACCACACTCCCTCTCTTTAGTAGTGGACACTACATCACCACACTCCCTCTCTTGCTTTTTCGTCCTCCTCTTTGTAGGTCACCTTGATTTAGCACCTGTGTGTTCTATTAGTTTCCTTATGAAATATTTAGTGAACTCCATGACAGTAGTTGAAGCAAGGGGCTATAGCAGCACACAAGTAGAGGAGAAATACATGCTGGGCTGGGCATGCCCTGAGCTAGTGAAAGCGCTACTATAGTGAAATTGGAGCGGGCGAGAAGGCCGACCTTTGGGAATCACGCTCCAGTCAAATTGGGCGCGCTCCTCAAGCTCCACTCACATACTCTGCCACTGGCACGCTGAAGAAGTGTGCTCTTCACGGGTGAATCCCGGTTTCAACTGTACCGGGCATTTGCCAGACAGCGTGCACGGCGTCGTGTGGGCAAGCGGTTTGCTGATGTCAAAGTTGTGAACAGACTGCCCCATGGTGGCAGTGGGATTATGGTTTGGGCAGGCATGAGCTACGGAATAACAAACACAATTGCATTTTATCGATGGCAATTTGAATGCACAGAGATACCGTGATGAGATCCTGAGGCCCATTGTCGTGCCATTCATCCGCCGCCATCACCTCATGTTTCAGGATGATAATGTACATGTTGCAAGGATCTGTTCACATTTCCTGCAAGCTGAAAATGTCCCAGTTCTTCCATGGCTTGCATACTCACCAAACGGTCACCCATTGAGCATGTTTGGGATGCTCTGGATCGACGTCTACAACAGCATGTTCCAGTAGCCGACAAAATTCATCAACTTTGCACAGCCGTTGTAGAGGAGTGGGACAGCCTTCCACAGGCCACAATCAACAGTCTGATCAGCTCTATGCCAAGGAGATGTCGTGCTGCATGAGGGAAATGGTGGTCACACCAGATACTGACTAGTTTTCTGTCCACGCCCCTACTTTTTATTTATTTATTTATTTATTTATATATATTTTTGTTATAAAGGTATCTGTGACCAACAGATTCATATCTGTATTCCCAGTCATGTGAAGTCCATAGATTAGGACGTATTGAATTTTAAAAAATTGACTGATTTACTTACAGTGCCTTGCGAAAGTATTCGGCCCCCTTGAACTTTGCGACCTTTTGCCACATTTCAGGCTTCAAACATAAAGATATAAAACTGTATTTTTTTGTGAAGAATCAACAACAAGTGGGACACAATCATGAAGTGGAACGACATTTATTGGATATTTCAAACTTTTTTAACAAATCAAAAACTGAAAAATTGGGCGTGCAAAATTATTCAGCCCCCTTAAGTTAATACTTTGTAGCGCCACCTTTTGCTGCGATTACAGCTGTAAGTCGCTTGGGGTATGTCTTTATCAGTTTTGCACATCGAGAGACTGAAATTTTTTCCCATTCCTCCTTGCAAAACAGCTCGAGCTCAGTGAGGTTGGATGGAGAGCATTTGTGAACAGCAGTTTTCAGTTCTTTCCACAGATTCTCAATTGGATTCAGGTCTGGACTTTGACTTGGCCATTCTAACACCTGGATATGTTTATTTTTGAACCATTCCATTGTAGATTTTGCTCTATGTTTTGGATCATTGTCTTGTTGGAAGACAAATCTTCGTCCCAGTCTCAGGTCTTTTGCAGACTCCATCAGGTTTTCTTCCAGAATGGTCCTGTATTTGGCTCCATCCATCTTCCCATCAATTTTAACCATCTTCCCTGTCCCTGCTGAAGAAAAGCAGGCCCAAACCATGATGCTGCCACCACCATGTTTGACAGTGGGGATGGTGTGTTCAGCTGTGTTGCTTTTACGCCAAACATGACGTTTTGCATTGTTGCTTGATTACACACAGGTGGACTGTATTTATCATCATTAGTCATTTAGGTCAACATTGGATCATTCAGAGATCCTCACTGAACTTCTGGAGAGAGTTTGCTGCACTGAAAGTAAAGGGGCTGAATAATTTTGCACGCCCAATTTTTCAGTTTTTGTTTTGTTAAAAAAGTTTGAAATATCCAATAAATGTCGTTCCACTTCATGATTGTGTCCCACTTGTTGATTCTTCACAAAAAAATACAGTTTTATATCTTTATGTTTGAAGCCTGAAATGTGGCAAAAGGTCGCAAAGTTCAAGGGGGCCGAATACTTTCGCAAGGCACTGTATATGAACTATAACTCAGTAAAACTGTTAATTGTTGTATGTTGCATTTATTTTGTTTCAGTGTATGTTTTGATTTCTATCATTCACAACTAAAGTTGCCAAATAACTCTAAATCTAGCATATTGGACCTGTTTCAAATGATCACCTTTAAGCTCAACATAACCCCTTAGTATGTGCACTTGCTCCAGAATGGGAAACATTTCCTTTTGATTCTATTCTACCAAGTTCCATTATATTCGTCTTAATTTAAAATCATATAATATTATAATAATGCAACAGATATATAAGCCTATCTTGTCTGCTAGATGAACTACAGCCTAGGCTGCCATTGGCATGGTGCATAGCCAGATAACCGACAGTCTGTTCTTCTGAAACACGTTGTCTTCATATCATAATGTTTCTTTAGACCTGCCTAAAATAATGGATTTATTATGACGGTGTATATTACATTTATTTATTATACTTAAAAAAAATATAGATGTTTCAAAAGCGCGCATTAGCGGCTTGTATGAGGCTTGTATGAGGCTTGTATGAGGCTTGTATGAGGCTTGTATGAGGCTTGTATGAGGCTTGTATGAGGCTTGTATGAGGCTTGTATGAGGCTTGTATGAGGCTTGTATGAGGCTTGTATGAGGCTTGTATGAGGCTTGTATGAGGCTTGTATGAGGCTTGTATGAGGCTTGTATGAGGCTTGTATGAGGCTTGTATGAGGCTTGTATGAGGCTTGTATGAGGCTTGTATGAGGCTTGTATGAGGCTTGTATGAGGCTTGTATGAGGCTTGTATGAGGCTTGTATGAGGCTTGTATGAGGCTTGTATGAGGCTTGTATGAGGCTTGTATGAGGCTTGTATGAGGCTTGTATGAGGCTTGTATGAGGCTTGTATGAGGCTTGTATGAGGCTTGTATGAGGCTTGTATGAGGCTTGTATGAGGCTTGTATGAGGCTTGTATGAGGCTTGTATGAGGCTTGTATGAGGCTTGTATGAGGCTTGTATGAGGCTTGTATGAGGCTTGTATGAGGCTTGTATGAGGCTTGTATGAGGCTTGTATGAGGCTTGTATGAGGCTTGTATGAGGCTTGTATGAGGCTTGTATGAGGCTTGTATGAGGCTTGTAATGAGGCTTGTATGAGGCTTGTATGAGGCTTGTATGAGGCTTGTATGAGGCTTGTAATGAGGCTTGTATGAGGCTTGTATGAGGCTTGTATGAGGCTTGTATGAGGCTTGTATGAGGCTTGTATGAGGCTTGTATGAGGCTTGTATGAGGCTTGTATGAGTGCCGGCCTGGAGATGCTGAACTTGCTTATGTTAATAAACTGTTAATTACCATGACACAGGCAGGCTTTTGCATGACAATAACCCCTACTCTACATAGACACACTGTCCATCTAGACAGTAAAGATAAATAATCAACCCTGGGATCTGGTGAGACTGAGTAGCTGTGGAGTTTGGACTTCGTTATCTAATTCTGTATTTACCATGTTAATGAATGACTGTTCAGAACAGCTTTTGAATTTTTTGAAAATGAGGGATTATCTTCAGTGCAACCACCGGACGACGTTTAAATGGTAACAAAAAGGAAAATCGCGACTGGGGAATGTGGAATCGGCCAATGGAAGTGTGTGTGTGTGTGTGTGTGTAGCTGTACTGTTCTGTGCCTGATGTTGTGAGGCGAACTGTAAAATGTATAAATAAATGTAGACTACTTTTTAATGAAGTTTGATTGTGTGTCGTCGTCGCCAGGCACATCCAGGATCCGGCCAGTCAGCGCCTGACGTGGAACAAACCACCAGTCAACGTTTTGGTCATCAGGAAGATACGAGACGAGAGCCTGGTAGAACCATTCAAAGAACTCTGCCACTTCCTCGTTGAGGTACTGTATCATCGAGCTGAAGTGTGTGTGGTTCTGTGTGAGTGTGTGCATGTGCTTACACGTTGTTGTTTATGATGCGTTTTAATAGGAGCTATGTACGTTATCAATGGTGAATCTATAGAGATCAATGCAGTTTTATTAAATATTCATCTTGGTGGAAGCATGCAGTCCCAGAATTGAATGAAAGCATGAATTTTGTAGTCTTGTCTTGTCTCATACATGCTATGATACATATGATACATACTATGATACATACTATGATGATATCAGACTGTTCAGTCCGAATCAGATCTACTGGATACCTACCGGGGTTGGGCTTTCTATTCAGTATTGAGTAAGTAAAGTGACGTTCCATTTCCATGTGCTCCAGGAGAAGGGTATGCTGGTGTTTGTGGAGAGGAGGGTGGTGGCTGACGTCTCCCTGACTACGGACGAGACCTTCGCCACAATCCGAAAACAACTCTGTACCTTTAGAGAAGGTAACAGACACACACACACACACACACCATCTCTCATAGCATAACATCCACCCAGCAGTGTGTCAGATCCATTCCTCTTCAGTAAACGTGTGGATTGGGTCACATGGCTACAACGTATATAGATCTACTGAATTGCTGAACTGTGTTTCCTATCCAGGTTATGATGACATCTCTCACTGTATTGACCTCATCATCTGTCTGGGAGGAGACGGGACTCTACTCTACGCCTCCTCTCTCTTCCAGGTACCCACTAACACATACAGTACACCAGGGGTGGGCAACCCTGTTCCTGGGCAACCCTGTTCCTGGGCAACCCTGTTCCTGGGCAACCCTGTTCTTAGAGTGCCTCAGGTACGGCAGGATTTTGTTCAAACTAGGCACTGTCGTGTCTTTGGCTATGCCGGATTAAGTGATATGACATGTAATTCTATAAAATAATTTCTCAGCAATTAATATCACCTGATTGAGCTAATCATGTAAATGTAATTAACTAGAGAGTCGGGCACCACAAAATAAAATTTATAGAGCTGTTATCTTCCGAATAAACTCTTAAAGACCTGGTATTATTTTACATCCTTTAGCAGTCAACATTAATCGTCACCTTACTTCAGTCTCATCTGAAAGTTGTAAATTCTTGGTTATCTGCACAAACCCTGGCTAACAATTTGAATCAGCAATACAAAATTGGGTTTAATTATTTATTTACTAAATACCTAACTAATCACACAGAATTACACATACACACAATTAGTCATAACTTGATTACAAATTACATCATAAAGGAAAACGTCCCTAGCGGACAGAACAGATATGACAGCTTGTTACACAAAAGAAAAGGGACTGGGTTTGAGTGAAAGAGCGGGAAGACTGAGGAACAAAGGGAGAAGCTGTGCTATCGTAAATACAGTATCTTATGCATTCTAAATTACCTCCCATTTGGAAAAGGAAAATGCAATAAATATTTACTCTGAGCTGCGCTTCGGTAGGTTGGTGGTAGATGGAAGGCCGTGTTGCCAAACCGAGTCTCTGGTGTTAAATTGAATACGTTGTAGTAACGTCGTTGTGTGATAGACGGGATACTCTCTCTGTTCCTTCCTAACCTGCGTTTTCATCTGCGGTCGTTAACTCAACAGCTAGGAGGTATCACTTCTGTAGTGAATGAGTTCATACCATTCGCAACCAAAGCACATGCTGATGTTGGCTTCGTTCTGTAATTATTATCTGAACCATTCTGACATAGGACCGTCGCCCTCATATCCTCGGAACAGGAAGTTATATTGTCGTCAAGGGCTTATAGGAAGGAAGAAAAGGGATGTGTGTCATAGTTTACAACCTCTGTCTCTTCACGTGGGCGGGCCACTGAGTGAGCAGCAATATCTTATGAAAACCCACATCTCACATTTTAGAAGCTAAAATCACATTTCATCCCATCACGAATAATTTCATATTCAAACATTTAAATTGAACAATAATTCCATGTGAATCCGATAACTCTGATGTGTAGACTTTCCACTGTAGAGTTTATGTCATCTTATCATTGATGAGAATGTCTCAGATGATAACCGAACTGACATCATATTCATTAAGTATCACCGCATATGTTCAATTGGTCGGATTACCAGAATATAGTTCATTTCCCCCCACCTACTGATGTTCCCAGAATCTCTATGTTAATCAAGGGGTTTGCAAATGTAACATCAGTAGGGTAGAGAGGAAAAAGGGGGGAAGAGGTATTTATGACTGTTAAAAACCTAACCCCCCAGGCCAACGTCATGACAGCACCATACCTGACCAGCTAGTTGATCAGTTCAGTGATTGCCTAAATTGAACACACCTGGTCTTCCAGGTCAGTTAAACCAAAAACATGAAGTTCCTGCGTCCCTCCAGGACCAGGGGAGCCAAGCCCTGCTCTACAGTTTGGGAGGGGTGGGGATCTCTGTACTCAGAAACAAGGTCAGTATAACAGGGGAGCCAACACAACTTTTGTTCCAGCTCTGCTCTAACAGTGGTTTTTAAAGGAACTCAGTTCAGCTTTAAACTTTCTCTTGAAAGTTGTAATAGTAGACGGCACAAGGTGCCATTTCTAAATTGGGCAGTGCATCATCAGTTCCTCTTGTCATGTCAGTCATTGTCGACCTTAGAGAGATATTTATAACTTGTCAGAAAGGTCAACTAGACCATGTCAACTGTTTTTTAGCCCATAGATATTGTTGTCATTTCTTTGTCACTCAGATATCACATGAATACACATTAGACATGGCAAAATGTATAGAATTGCAAGAAAATTTGTTTTAAAACTGGAAGAAAAATGTTCTCTCCACCAACCAGAGGGGTGTAAACAGTTTGAGTCATGAACAGTGCTTGTGCCAATAGAAGTAGACATGGCGGGGTGCGCGGGGGGAGATGTTCCCCAATGCTGGAAGGGGGCCCCCGAGTGAAAAAGTTTGGGATCCCCTGTTCCAACACGCCTGCTTATTCTAACCAGAGTCTTGTACTTGCCTGGCTTAGGGCAGGCTGGCTGTATGTGTTTGGTCTGTCTGTGGCATTTGAGGAAGTGTTTGGATTTGTCATCATCTCCATGTTAATCATCATCATCGCCACTGTCATCATACTTGGAACAGAACAGAATTACGTGATTTAGAGGTTTCCATTTTCATTGGCCAGACTTGTGTGCGTTCCAAATGGACCCTTCCAAATTGACCCCTGTACCTACATAGCGCACTACTTTTAACCAGGGCCCATAGAGGACAGGCTCATTGGAATGGAACCAACATGACCATAGAGGACAGGCTCATTGGAATGGAACCAACATGACCATAGAGGACAGGCTCATTGGAATGGAACCAACATGACTTGGCTTCCATTCCAGCCATTCCAATGAGCCTGTCCTCTATGGTCATGTTGGTTCCATTCCAATGAGCCTTTCCTCCCACCAGCCTCCTCTGTCTGGAACTGAAAAGGAGGACAGATGCTTTATTCTCCTTCATATTTCCAGTATGTTATAGCTACAATTACATTTGTAATTTAGCAGAGGCTCTTATCCCTAATTACTCCTGTAAGTGGCTCTGGATAAGTGCCTTGCTCAAGGGGACATGGACCAACAGTCTTACCTGTGTTTTGCTCTCCCTCTCTCCGTCTCTCTCTCTCCGTCTCTCTCTCTCCCTCTCTCTCAACCCTCACTCTCTCCCCCTCACTCTCTCCCCCTCACTCTCTCTCCCTCACTCTCTCTCCCTCACTCTCTCTCCCTCACTCTCTCTCCCTCACTCTCTCTCCCTCACTCTCTCTCTCCCTCTCTCTCTCTCTCCCTCTCTCACTCTCTCTCACTCCCTCACCCTCTCTCACTCCCTCACCCTCTCTCACTCCCTCACCCTCTCCCACTCCCTCACCCTCTCTCACTCCCTCACCCTCTCTCACTCCCTCACCCTCTCTCACTCCCTCACCCTTTCTCACTCTCTCTCCCTCTCTCACTCTCTCTCTCTCCCTCCCTCACTCTCTCACTCTCTCTCCCTCCCTCACCCTCTCTCTCTCTCTCCCTCCCTCACCCTCTCTCTCTCTCACCCTCTCTCTCTCTCTCCCTCCCTCACGCTCTCTCTCTCACTCTCCCTCTTACTCTCCCTCTCTCTCACTCTCTCTCCCTCTCTCTCCCTCTCTCACTCTCCCTCTCTCACTCTCCCTCACTCTCTCTCCCTCACTCTCTCTCCCTCCCTCACTCTCTCTCCCTCCCTCACCCTCTCTCACTCCCTCACCCTCTCACTCTCTCTCCCTCCCCCCCTCACTCTCTCCCTCCCCCCACTCTCTCTCTCCCCCCTCACTCTCTCTCTCCCTCACACTCTCTCTCCCTCACACTCTCTCTCCCTCACACTCTCTCTCCCTCACACTCTCTCTCCCTCACACTCTCTCTCCCTCACACTCTCTCTCCCTCACACTCTCTCTCCCTCACACTCTCTCTCCCTCACACTCTCTCTCCCTCACTCTCTCTCTCCCCCTCACTCTCTCTCCCCCTCACTCTCTCTCCCCCTCACTCTCTCTCCCCCCCCCTCACTCTCTCTCTCTCTCCCCCCTCTCTCACTCTCTCTCTCTCCCCCCTCTCTCACTCTCTCTCTCTCCCCACTCTCTCACTCTCTCTCTCAGGGCAGTGTTCCTCCAGTTATGGCGTTCCATCTGGGTTCTCTGGGTTTTCTGACACCGTTTAAGTTTGAATCATACAAGACAGAGGTGGCTAAAGTTTTTGAAGGTAGAGGATTCCTTTCAAATAACAATTAAATAGCGCTGTCAATTAGTGATATATCTGCCAGTTCATGATCCGATGGATGTCTTTGTGTGTGTCTGTTTGTGCGTGTACCAGGTAATGCAGCCATCACACTGCGTAGTCGTCTGAAGGTGAAGGTGGTGAAGGACATGCTCCAGAGGACAGGCCAGCCAGGCCAGCAGCAGTACCAGGGGTCTGGGGGCCAAGGCCAAGCTGGGGGCCAGCCGGACACAGAGCACAATGGCCTGCTGCCCCATGGACACGCCAACAGCGAGGCTGGGAACATTACCCTACAGATGCAGGTGAGACTCAATCCCTAACCCCTAGCTCCAAACCCTTTTGCACTAGCTCCTACTCCCTAGCAGGGCTACGAATTAAGGGGGTCCCGGGGATGATGATAATCTCTGGTACGGTTCAAAACAGACATTGGGACCGTTGCGGGACAATAGGCCAGACAAATCTAAAATGCATACAACAGTGGTTCCATGTTAAAATGTTTACACGAACACGAGGCTGCTGAAACGGATCACGTTGTGTTTCACTTGTCTCGGGCCATGTGCGTGAATGTTCTAAAATACTATTACGAGAGAAGATTATTCTCAAACAAGCACCTGACGCGACAGAGTTTGATATACAGCCTAATGGTACAAACGTAACGGATGTGAAACGGCTAGCTTAGTTAGCGGTGGTGCGCGCTAAATAGCGTTTCAATCGGTGACGTCACTTGCTCTGAGACCTTGAAGTAGTGGTTCCCCTTGCTCTGCAAGGGCCACGGCTTTTGTGGAGCGATGGGTAATGATGCTTCGTGGGTGACTGTTGTTGATGTGTGCAGAGGGTCCCTGGTTTGCGCCCGGGTATGGGGCGAGGGGATGGTCTAAAGTTATACTGTTACACAAACATAGAGGGAATTTCTAAAGATGCAGCAATAGGATTGTGCCTTAGAAGAAGAAGAAGAAATGCTGGTTTCATCAGGATATTTCTATGGTGGGATTTTGGCTGTATCCTATTAAAAGCAAGGTAAGATAGGTTATGTAAAATGTCCAGGTTTCAAACCAATGATATGGCTGGCTAGGCGTTGCATATGTTAATATTTAGGTTACGGAAATGTATAATATTAGAATATCATTGCAATGTATTTTCCGCCGGCTGCAGAAAGCACTGAGCTTGGCTGAAAGAACTGCATTTTGGAGCTGCCTAACTCAAGAAAGAGACCATGTTTGTATGTGGCTTTATTCACTCAACATTTTTTTTTATTTACATTGTTTGCAAATTGATATGTGGCACGTATTAATACCAAAAAATAACATGCAAATTATTAAAAAAATATAGACAAAAAACAGGGCTGAACAGGTGGGTGGTCGCCACTGAAATTGACGTGGAATTTTGTGATTTGTTCTTATCGTTTTAACGAAAACCGGATGGCAGCCTCATCTTTTGTGTCACAACACAACTGATTTGCTCAAATGCATTAAGAAGGAAAGAAATTCCACAAATGAACTTTTAACAAGGCACACCTGTTAATTGAAATGCATTCCAGGTGACTACCTCATGAAGCTGGTTGAGAGAATGTGCAAAGCGGTCAAGGCAAAGGGTAGCTACTTTGAAGAATTTAAAATATATTTTGATTTGTTTAACACTATTTTGGTTACTACATGATTCCATATGTGTTATTTCATAGTTTTGATGTCTTCACTAATATTCTACAATGTATAAATAGCAAAAATAAAGAACCTTGAATGAGTAGGTGTTCTAAAACTTTTGACTGGTACTGTACACACTTTTTTTTAGCAAAACAGTTGGGGCTCAAACTCCACCTGCCCTGAATGACGAGTTGCCACTGATTATTCTGTTAAAAAAATATATATATATATATATATATAGTTATCCTTTATTTAATTGGGCAAGTCAGTTAGGAACAAATTCTTATTTATAATGAGGGCCTACCCCGGCCAAACCCAGACGACACTGGGCCAATTGTGCGCCGCCATATGGGACTCCCAATCACGGCCGGTTGTGATGCAGCCTGGAATCGAACCAGGGTCTGTAGTGACGCCTCTTATCACTGAAATGCAGTGCCTTAGACTGACTGTTGTGCTACTCCGAAGCTCAAATGGGGCAGCTGGTGGTGGAATGTAATGTCTTTAACTGAAGTTAAATTCAGGAACCAGTTCACCGTAACATTGTTCTTCTCACTTTGATATATTGTATACACGTGGTTAACAGGTTCAATGAATCGATTATCATGGTTAATAATGTATGTTTGTCTGTTTTCATTAAGATGCAAAAAAATGGGTTTTCCTAACAAATTACGTTTATGTAATCTAGACTGTATCTGTCTCAGAAATACACTAGTTATAAAAACACTGCAAATGACCCTCTCTCCCTTCCTCCGTTTTCTCCTCTCAACCCGTTTTCAAAACATTTTGTCTGGGAGCATCTCCCGGTCTCCATGGCAGCAGTCATAATAAAGCGTGGCTGGTTGGATGTTAGCGGCCCTGTTGAGCCAGTTGCCGTGGTTACGAAGGCGCACCTAGACGGATTCTGACCGCAGACCCTAATGCGCTCGGACAGTTTGTGTGACATACACACTCAATTAAATTCAAGTTGCTTTATTGGCATGACGTAACAATGTACATATTGCCAAACGCTTATTTTGGAAATTAAGTTATTTAAAATTAATTAAAATAATCAAAATTGTCAGTGGGTGAATCATTAACAACAATAATCAAGGGTAAATATAACTACAATGGACAATAACAATGGCAAAGATGAGGTTGGTTGGTCTGTCAGACACTGTCCCTCATCTTATGGCAGGCAGCAATATAGTGAGCTGCCAACCCACAGCTCTCTGCGTCCTCCCCCCATCAGGATGGCTAGCCTACCCTCTTCAGAGAGGTCTTTGAAACCTTGAATAATTTCACATTTGGAGAAATTACAGTATTGTTTTTATATTTTTTACAAATACAGCTCCGTCTCGGGTTCTGCTGTTGTGCAGTGGTTGCACAGCCTTTCCTCTACAGGGAAGCCATGTTTTCCTGTGTCTACCCTTCTCAATGGCAAGGCTGTGCTCACTGAGCTTGGACTAATAATGTAGTTGTTTTTAATAATGTCGTTTTTGTTTTGACTGTGTTGTAATTTGGTTTATTCTGATTGATTGGATGTTCTGGTCCTGAGGCTTCAGTGTGTTAGTAGAACAGGTTAGTGAACTCAGCCCCAGGACCAGCTGGATGAGGGGACTGAGGCTTCAGTGTGTTAGTAGAACATGTTTGTGAACTCAGCCCCAGGACCAGCTGGATGAGGGTCCTGAGGCTTCAGTGTGTTAGTAGAACATGTTTGTGAACTCAGCCCCAGGACCAGCTGGATGAGGGTCCTGAGGCTTCAGTGTGTTAGTCGAACAGGTTTGTGAACTCGGCCCCAGGACCAGCAGGATGAGGGTCCTGAGGCTTCAGTGTGTTAGTAGAACAGGTTTGTGAACTTAGCCCCAGGACCAGCTGGATGAGGGTCCTGAGGCTTCAGTGTGTTAGTAGAACAGGTTTGTGAACCAGCTGGATAAGGGGACTCTTCTTTTCTCAGCTCTTGGCATTGCAGGACTTGGTAATGTTATGAGAGGAGGTCACTGTAGATGTTTCCAAAAACTTCATTGCTGATTTTTGAGTTTTTATTATTAATGGATTTTGGTCTAATTCTGCTCCGCATGCGTTGTTTGTCATTTTCCTCTGGTCATGTAGGTGTTCATTTGAGTTTTTGAGTTCATTTGAGTAATTGTGTGTTTGTTACTTGAACTCTGTGAACCATTTATTTGGGCTGCAATTTCTGAGGCCGGCAACTCTAATGAACTTATCCTCTGCATCAGAGGTAACTGGGTCCTTCCTTTCCTGTGGCGGTCCTCATGAGAGCCAGTTTCATCACAGCGCTCGATGGTTTTTGCGACTGGACTTGAAGAAACTTTCAAAGTTCTTGACATTTTTGGATGGACTGACCTTCATGTCTTTAAGTAATGATGGACTGACCTTCATGTCTTTAAGTAATGGTGACTGACCTTCATGTCTTAATGTAATGATGGACTGACCTTCATGTCTTAATGTAATGATGGACTGACCTTCATGTCTTAATGTAATGATGGACTGACCTTCATGTCTTTAAGTAATGGTGACTGACCTTCATGTCTTAATGTAATGATGGACTGACCTTCATGTCTTAATGTAATGATGGACTGACCTTCATGTCTTTAAGTAATGATGGACTGACCTTCATGTCTTAATGTAATGATGGACTGACCTTCATGTCTTAATGTAATGATGGACTGACCTTCATGTCTTAATGTAATGATGGACTGACCTTCATGTCTTAATGTAATGATGGACTGACCTTCATGTCTTAATGTAATGATGGACTGACCTTCATGTCTTAATGTAATGATGGACTGACCTTCATGTCTTAATGTAATGATGGACTGACCTTCATGTCTTAATGTAATGATGGACTGACCTTCATGTCTTTAAGTAATGGTGACTGACCTTCATGTCTTAATGTAATGATGGACTGACCTTCATGTCTTTAAGTAATGGTGACTGACCTTCATGTCTTTATGTAATGATGGACTGACCTTCATGTCTTAAAGTAATGATGGACTGACCTTCATGTCTTAAAGTAATGATGGACTGACCTTCATGTCTTAATGTAATGATGGACTGACCTTCATGTCTTAATGTAATGATGGACTGACCTTCATGTCTTAATGTAATGATGGACTGACCTTCATGTCTTTAATTAATGATGGACTGACCTTCATGTCTTAATGTAATGATGGACTGACCTTCATGTCTTAATGTAATGATGGACTGACCTTCATGTCTTAAAGTAATGATGGACTGACCTTCATGTCTTAAAGTAATGATGGACTGACCTTCATGTCTTAAAGTAATGATGGACTGACCTTCATGTCTTAAAGTAATGATGGACTGACCTTCATGTCTTGATGTAATGATGGACTGACCTTCATGTCTTAAAGTAATGATGGACTGACCTTCATGTCTTAAAGTAATGATGGACTGACCTTCATGTCTTAAAGTAATGATGGACTGACCTTCATGTCTTAAAGTAATGATGGACTGACCTTCATGTCTTAATGTAATGATGGACTGACCTTCATGTCTTTAAGTAATGATGGACTGACCTTCATGTCTTAAAGTAATGATGGACTGACCTTCATGTCTTAAAGTAATGATGGACTGACCTTCATGTCTTAAAGTAATGATGGACTGACCTTCATGTCTTAATGTAATGATGGACTGACCTTCATGTCTTAATGTAATGATGGACTGACCTTCATGTCTTAATGTAATGATGGACTGACCTTCATGTCTTAAAGTAATGATGGACTGACCTTCATGTCTTAATGTAATGATGGACTGACCTTCATGTCTTAATGTAATGATGGACTGACCTTCATGTCTTAAAGTAATGATGGACTGACCTTCATGTCTTAAAGTAATGATGGACTGACCTTCATGTCTTAATGTAGTGATGGACTGACCTTCATGTCTTAATGTAATGATGGACTGACCTTCATGTCTTAAAGTAATGATGGACTGACCTTCATGTCTTAAAGTAATGATGGACTGACCTTCATGTCTTAATGTAATGATGGACTGACCTTCATGTCTTAATGTAATGATGGACTGACCTTCATGTCTTAATGTAATGATGGACTGACCTTCATGTCTTAATGTAATGATGGACTGACCTTCATGTCTTAAAGTAATGATGGACTGACCTTCATGTCTTAAAGTAATGATGGACTGACCTTCATGTCTTAATGTAATGATGGACTGACCTTCATGTATTTAAGTAGTGATGGACTGACCTTCATGTCTTTAAGTAATGATGGACTGACCTTCATGTCTTAAAGTAATGATGGACTGACCTTCATGTCTTAAAGTAATGATGGACTGACCTTCATGTCTTAAAGTAATGATGGACTGACCTTCATGTCTTAATGTAATGATGGACTGACCTTCATGTCTTTATGTAATGATGGACTGACCTTCATGTCTTAAAGTAATGATGGACTGACCTTCATGTCTTTAAGTAGTGATGGACTGACCTTCATGTCTTAATGTAATGATGGACTGACCTTCATGTCTTAATGTAATGATGGACTGACCTTCATGTCTTTATGTAATGATGGACTGACCTTCATGTCTTAAAGTAATGATGGACTGACCTTCGTGTCTTTAAGTAATGATGGACTGACCTTCGTGTCTTTATGTAATGATGGACTGACCTTCGTGTCTTAATGTAATGATGGACTGACCTTCATGTCTTAATGTAATGATGGACTGACCTTCATGTCTTAATGTAATGATGGACTGACCTTCATGTCTTAATGTAATGATGGACTGACCTTCATGTCTTAATGTAATGATGGACTGACCTTCATGTCTTAAAGTAATGATGGACTGACCTTCATGTCTTAATGTAATGATGGACTGACCTTCATGTCTTAATGTAATGATGGACTGACCTTCATGTCTTTAAGTAATGATGGACTGACCTTCATGTCTTAATGTAATGATGGACTGACCTTCATGTCTTAATGTAATGATGGACTGACCTTCATGTCTTAATGTAATGATGGACTGACCTTCATGTCTTTAAGTAATGATGGACTGACCTTCATGTCTTAATGTAATGATGGACTGACCTTCATGTCTTAATGTAATGATGGACTGACCTTCATGTCTTAAAGTAATGATGGACTGACCTTCATGTCTTTAAGTAATGATGGACTGACCTTCATGTCTTTAAGTAATGATGGACTGACCTTCGTCTTTAAGTAATGATGGACTGACCTTCATGTCTTAATGTAATGATGGACTGACCTTCATGTCTTTAAGTAATGATGGACTGACCTTCATGTCTTAATGTAATGATGGACTGACCTTCATGTCTTAATGTAATGATGGACTGGCCTTCATGTCTTAATGTAATGATGGACTGACCTTTATGTCTTTAAGTAATGATGGACTGACCTTCATGTCTTTTAAGTAATGCTGGACTGACCTTCATGTCTTTAAGTAGTGATGGACTGACCTTCATGTCTTTAAGTAATGATGGACTGACCTTCATGTCTTAATGTAATGATGGACTGACCTTCATGTCTTTAAGTAGTGATGGACTGACCTTCATGTCTTTAAGTAGTGATGGACTGACCTTCATGTCTTAATGTAATGATGGACTGACCTTCATGTCTTAAAGTAATAATGGACTGACCTTCATGTCTTAAAGTAATGGACTGACCTTCATGTCTTTAAGTAGTGATGGACTGACCTTCATGTCTTTAAGTAATGATGGACTGACCTTCATGTCTTTAAGTAAGGATGGACTGACCTTCATGTCTTTAAGTAGTGATGGACTGACCTTCATGTCTTAATGTAATGATGGACTGACCTTCATGTCTTTAAGTAGTGATGGACTGACCTTCATGTCTTTAAGTAATGATGGACTGACCTTCATGTCTTTAAGTAAGGATGGACTGACCTTCATGTCTTTAAGTTATGATGGACTGACCTTCATGTCTTTAAGTAATGATGGACTGACCTTCATGTCTTTAAGTAATGATGGACTGACCTTCATGTCTTTAAGTAATGATGGACTGTCATTTATCTTTGCTTATTTGAGCTGTTCTTGCCATAATATGGACTTTTACCAAACAGGGCTATCTTCTGTATATCTATGCTATAGTATATATGTTATGGATACCACCAGTAAACAGTTGGAGCTAACTAGTAAGCTAATTGACAAATGTGAACTTAGCTAGCTTAACAACATGTTTTTTTTTTCATCGTCATATGTTGACAAAGCAATGAATGGTTAGACATGTCATCAAATACTGTCACCTAACTCAGATTAATCATTAAACCATTATTCCTTATTTCAAAACTATACTGTTCAAAAACGTGTGTGTGTGTGTGTAGGTTCTGAATGAGGTGGTGGTGGACCGAGGCCCTTCCTCCTACCTGTCTAATGTTGACCTGTACCTAGATGGACGCCTCATCACCTCTGTACAGGGAGACGGTGAGTACAGGACATGACACAGCGCCACAGTGGTGGCACGAACAAATACTCTTCTGTCTTCATTACCTATCTCTCTTCTCCTCTCCCTTTCCTCCACCACTCCAGGTGTGATCGTGTCGACCCCTACAGGCAGTACAGCGTATGCAGCCGCAGCGGGAGCCTCAATGATCCATCCTAATGTCCCGGCCATCATGGTCACACCGATCTGCCCACACTCCCTCTCCTTCAGACCCATAGTGGTGCCTGCTGGGGTCGAGCTGATGGTGAGAGTGGGGAGAGTTGAAGAGAGTGGGGAGGGTTGTAGAGAGGGAGTGGATCTGTCTGTCTTGTGGATGTGTTGACCTCTTCCCCTTGTCTGTCCGTCTCTGTCTGTCTGCAGATCACCCTCTCCCCTGATGCCAGAAACACTTGCTGGGTGTCGTTCGATGGCAGGAAGAGACAGGAGATCAGCCATGGAGACTGGTAACTTCACTGTCCTTCACCTTACCACCGTTTACTACAGTGTAATAGCTTCCACATACTATCAGGTAGAATGGAAGATCCATGCCAGAACACTAATCAACCCTAATCTCCCTCATCTCCCTTCTCTCCCCCTCTTACCACTCCTCTCACCTCCCCTCTTCTCCCCTCACCGTCTCCCCCCTACTCTCCCTGCAGTATAAAGATCACTACGTCGTGCTATCCGGTACCATCCATCTGTTGTCATGATCTGGTGTATGACTGGTTTGAGAGCCTGGCTCAGTGTCTGCACTGGAACGTCAGAAAGAAACAAGCTCGTCTGGCTGACGATGTCTCGGACTCCTCAGATACAGAGAACTGAACACAGACAGACAGACACACAAATGTGCACAGGAATTGAAAACACACAAGCACATAAGAATATATACAGTTGAAGTCGGAAGTTTACATACACGTTGGAGTCATTAAAACTCGTTTTTCAACCACTCTACACCACTAGTTTGGCAAGTCGGTCAAGACATCTACTTTGTGCAGGACACAAGTAATTTTTCCTACAATTGTTTACAGACAGATGATTTGTATTACAATTCCAGTGGGTCAGAAGTTTACATACACTAAGTTGACTGTGCCTTTAAACAGCTTGGAAAATTCCTGAAAATTATGTCATGGCTTTAGAAGCTTCTGATAGGCTAATTGACATTATTTGAGTCAATTGGAGGTGTACCTGTGGCTGTATTTCAAGGCCTACCTTCACACTCAGTGCCTCTTTGCTTGACATCATGGGAAAATCAAAAGAAATCAGCCAAGACCTCAGGAAAAAGAATTGCAGACCTCCACAAGTCTGGCTCATCATTAGGAGCAATTTCCAAATTTCTGAAGGTACCACGTTCACCTGTACAAGCAATAGTACGCAAGTATAAACATCACGGGACCACGCAGCCGTCATACCGCTCAGGAAAGAGACGCATTCTGTCTCCTAGAGATGAACGTACTTTGGTGCGAAAAGTGCAAATCAATCCCAGAACAACAGCAAAGGACCCTATGAAGATGCTGGAGGAAACCGTTACAAAATTAACTATCAGTAAAACGAGTCCTATATCGACATAACCTGAAATGCTGCTCAGCAAGGAAGAAGCCACTGCTCCTCTCGTCTGACGAAACAAAAAATATAATTGTTTGGCCATAATGACCATTGTTATGTTTGGAGGAAAAAGGGGGAGGCTTGTTCGCCGAGTTACATCATCCCAACCGTGAAGCACGGGGGTGGCAGCATCATGTTGTGGGGGTGTTTTGCTGCAGGAGGGACTAGTGCACTTCACAGAATAGATGGCATCATGAGGAAAGAAAATTATGTGGATATATTGAAGCAACATCTCAAGACATCAGTCAGGAAGTTAAAGCTTGGTCGCAAATGGGTCTTGCAAATGAACAATGACCCCAAGCATACTTCCAAAGTTGTGGCAAAATGGCTTAAGGACAACAAAGTCAAGGTATTGGAGTGGCCATCACAAAGCCCTGACCTCAATCCCATAGAAAATGTGTGGACAGAACTGAAAAAGCATGTGAGAGCAAGAAGGCCTTTACAAACCTGACTCAGTGACACCAGCTCTGTCAGGAGGAATGGGCCAAAATTAACCCAACTTATTGTGGAAGTTTGTGGAAGGCTACCCGAAACATTTGACCCAAGTTAAACAATTTAAAGGCAATGCTACCAAATACTAATTGAGTGTATGTAAACTCTGACCCACTGGGAATGTGATGAAAGAAATAAAAGCTGAAATCATTCTCTCTACTGTTATTCTGACATTTCACATTCTTAAAATGAAGTGATGATCCTAACTGACCTAAGACAGGGAATTTTTACTAGGATTAAATGTCAGAAATTGTGAAACGGAGTTTAAATGTATTTGGCTAAGGTGTAAATAAACTTCCGACTTCAACTGTATGTGTGTATGTATATATATATATATATATATAAACAGGTTATGATGCTAACTGACTGATTTTCCTGCGGCCCCTGGCTGGATGATTCAGTTAACATGTAGTGTTATAGTCCTAATCAATCACTCTGTTTTAGTGTGCATCTCAATCAGTATCATTCCAAATATTCTGCTTGTCCCTTTAGATGGCTACAGGTCACACAGCTGATCTGGGAGAATGATGAGTAGAATAGATGGCTACATGTCACACAACTGATCTGGGAGAATGATGAGTGGAGAAGTCCCAAATGGTACCCTATTCTCTATACAGTGCACTACTTTTGACCAGATTCCTATGTGTCCTGGTAAAAAGTAGTGTTCTGTTAACAACCAAAATGCTATTGCAACCTCTATGCAATAAGGAATTGAGACCAAAAGCTCAAGAGGAGTTTTGAGTGTTTTTAATACCAAGGATACAGTCAGCTGAGTGCATACATTTAGAAAGCTCACAACACATTTTATACTCTTCCCTTGTAGGTGTCACCTCCCCAGCTATACATTTTATTATACTCTTCCCTTGTAGGTGTCACCTCCCCAGCTATACATTTTATTATACTCTTCCCTTGTAGGTGTCACCTCCCCAGCTATACATTTTATTATACTCTTCCCTTGTAGGTGTCACCTCCCCAGCTATACAGTTTATACTCTTCCCTTGTAGGTGTCACCTCCCCAGCTATACATTTTATTATACTCTTCCCTTGTAGGTGTCACCTCCCCAGCTATACATTTTATTATACTCTTCCCTTGTAGGTGTCACCTCCCCAGCTATACATTTTATTATACTCTTCCCTTGTAGGTGTCACCTCCCCAGCTATACATTTTATTATACTCTTCCCTTGTAGGTGTCACCTCCCCAACTATACATTTTATTATACTCTTCCCTTGTAGGTGTCACCTCCCCAGCTATACATTTTATTATACTCTTCCCTTGTAGGTGTCACCTCCCCAACTATACATTTTATTATACTCTTCCCTTGTAGGTGTCACCTCCCCAGCTATACATTTTATTATACTCTTCCCTTGTAGGTGTCACCTCCCCAGCTATACATTTTATTATACTCTTCCCTTGTAGGTGTCACCTCCCCAGCTATACATTTTATTATACTCTTCCCTTGTAGGTGTCACCTCCCCAGCTATACATTTTATTATACTCTTCCCTTGTAGGTGTCACCTCCCCAGCTATACATTTTATTATACTCTTCCCTTGTAGGTGTCACCTCCCCAGCTATACATTTTATTATACTCTTCCCTTGTAGGTGTCACCTCCCCAGCTATACAGTTTATACTCTTCCCTTGTAGGTGTCACCTCCCCAGCTATACATTTTATTATACTCTTCCCTTGTAGGTGTCACCTCCCCAGCTATACAGTTTATACTCTTCCCTTGTAGGTGTCACCTCCCCAGCTATACATTTTATTATACTCTTCCCTTGTAGGTGTCACCTCCCCAGCTATACAGTTTATACTCTTCCCTTGTAGGTGTCACCTCCCCAGCTATACAGTTTATACTCTTCACATGTAGGTGTCACCTCCCCAGCTATACAGTTTATACTCTTCACATGTAGGTGTCACCTCCCCAGCTATACAGTTTATACTCTTCCCTTGTAGGTGTCACCTCCCCAGCTATACATTTTATTATACTCTTCCCTTGTAGGTGTCACCTCCCCAGCTATACATGTTATTATACTCTTCCCTTGTAGGTGTCACCTCCCCAGCTATACATTTTATTATACTCTTCCCTTGTAGGTGTCACCTCCCCAGCTATACATTTTATTATACTCTTCCCTTGTAGGTGTCACCTCCCCAGCTATACATTTTATTATACTCTTCCCTTGTAGGTGTCACCTCCCCAGCTATACATTTTATTATACTCTTCCCTTGTAGGTGTCACCTCCCCAGCTATACAGTTTATACTCTTCCCTTGTAGGTGTCACCTCCCCAGCTATACAGTTTATACTCTTCACATGTAGGTGTCACCTCCCCAGCTATACAGTTTATACTCTTCACATGTAGGTGTCACCTCCCCAGCTATACAGTTTATACTCTTCACATGTAGGTGTCACCTCCCCAGCTATACAGTTTATACTCTTCACATGTAGGTGTCACCTCCCCAGCTATACAGTTTATACTCTTCCCTTGTAGGTGTCACCTCCCCAGCTATACATTTTATTATACTCTTCCCTTGTAGGTGTCACCTCCCCAGCTATACATTTTATTATACTCTTCCCTTGTAGGTGTCACCTCCCCAGCTATACAGTTTATACTCTTCACATGTAGGTGTCACCTCCCCAGCTATACAGTTTATACTCTTCACATGTAGGTGTCACCTCCCCAGCTATACAGTTTATACTCTTCACATGTAGGTGTCACCTCCCCAGCTATACAGTTTATACTCTTCACATGTAGGTGTCACCTCCCCAGCTATACAGTTTATACTCTTCACATGTAGGTGTCACCTCCCCAGCTATACAGTTTATACTCTTCACATGTAGGTGTCACCTCCCCAGCTATACATTTTATTATACTCTTCCCTTGTAGGTGTCACCTCCCCAGCTATACAGTTTATACTCTTCCCTTGTAGGTGTCACCTCCCCAGCTATACAGTTTATACTCTTCACATGTAGGTGTCACCTCCCCAGCTATACAGTTTATACTCTTCACATGTAGGTGTCACCTCCCCAGCTATACAGTTTATACTCTTCACATGTAGGTGTCACCTCCCCAGCTATACAGTTTATACTCTTCCCTTGTAGGTGTCACCTCCCCAGCTATACATTTTATTATACTCTTCCCTTGTAGGTGTCACCTCCCCAGCTATACAGTTTATACTCTTCACATGTAGGTGTCACCTCCCCAGCTATACAGTTTATACTCTTCACATGTAGGTGTCACCTCCCCAGCTATACATTTTATTATACTCTTCCCTTGTAGGTGTCACCTCCCCAGCTATACAGTTTATTATACTCTTCCCTTGTAGGTGTCACCTCCCCAGCTATACATTTTATTATACTCTTCCCTTGTAGGTGTCACCTCCCCAGCTATACATTTTATTATACTCTTCCCTTGTAGGTGTCACCTCCCCAGCTATACAGTTTATACTCTTCCCTTGTAGGTGTCACCTCCCCAACTATACATTTTATTATACTCTTCCCTTGTAGGTGTCACCTCCCCAGCTATACATTTTATTATACTCTTCCCTTGTAGGTGTCACCTCCCCAACTATACATTTTATTATACTCTTCCCTTGTAGGTGTCACCTCCCCAGCTATACATTTTATTATACTCTTCCCTTGTAGGTGTCACCTCCCCAGCTATACATTTTATTATACTCTTCCCTTGTAGGTGTCACCTCCCCAGCTATACATTTTATTATACTCTTCCCTTGTAGGTGTCACCTCCCCAGCTATACATTTTATTATACTCTTCCCTTGTAGGTGTCACCTCCCCAGCTATACATTTTATTATACTCTTCCCTTGTAGGTGTCACCTCCCCAGCTATACAGTTTATACTCTTCCCTTGTAGGTGTCACCTCCCCAGCTATACAGTTTATACTCTTCACATGTAGGTGTCACCTCCCCAGCTATACAGTTTATACTCTTCACATGTAGGTGTCACCTCCCCAGCTATACAGTTTATACTCTTCACATGTAGGTGTCACCTCCCCAGCTATACAGTTTATACTCTTCCCTTGTAGGTGTCACCTCCCCAGCTATACATTTTATTATACTCTTCCCTTGTAGGTGTCACCTCCCCAGCTATACATGTTATTATACTCTTCCCTTGTAGGTGTCACCTCCCCAGCTATACATTTTATTATACTCTTCCCTTGTAGGTGTCACCTCCCCAGCTATACATTTTATTATACTCTTCCCTTGTAGGTGTCACCTCCCCAGCTATACATTTTATTATACTCTTCCCTTGTAGGTGTCACCTCCCCAGCTATACATTTTATTATACTCTTCCCTTGTAGGTGTCACCTCCCCAGCTATACAGTTTATACTCTTCCCTTGTAGGTGTCACCTCCCCAGCTATACAGTTTATACTCTTCACATGTAGGTGTCACCTCCCCAGCTATACAGTTTATACTCTTCACATGTAGGTGTCACCTCCCCAGCTATACAGTTTATACTCTTCACATGTAGGTGTCACCTCCCCAGCTATACAGTTTATACTCTTCACATGTAGGTGTCACCTCCCCAGCTATACAGTTTATACTCTTCCCTTGTAGGTGTCACCTCCCCAGCTATACATTTTATTATACTCTTCCCTTGTAGGTGTCACCTCCCCAGCTATACATTTTATTATACTCTTCCCTTGTAGGTGTCACCTCCCCAGCTATACAGTTTATACTCTTCACATGTAGGTGTCACCTCCCCAGCTATACAGTTTATACTCTTCACATGTAGGTGTCACCTCCCCAGCTATACAGTTTATACTCTTCACATGTAGGTGTCACCTCCCCAGCTATACAGTTTATACTCTTCACATGTAGGTGTCACCTCCCCAGCTATACAGTTTATACTCTTCACATGTAGGTGTCACCTCCCCAGCTATACAGTTTATACTCTTCACATGTAGGTGTCACCTCCCCAGCTATACATTTTATTATACTCTTCCCTTGTAGGTGTCACCTCCCCAGCTATACAGTTTATACTCTTCCCTTGTAGGTGTCACCTCCCCAGCTATACAGTTTATACTCTTCACATGTAGGTGTCACCTCCCCAGCTATACAGTTTATACTCTTCACATGTAGGTGTCACCTCCCCAGCTATACAGTTTATACTCTTCACATGTAGGTGTCACCTCCCCAGCTATACAGTTTATACTCTTCCCTTGTAGGTGTCACCTCCCCAGCTATACATTTTATTATACTCTTCCCTTGTAGGTGTCACCTCCCCAGCTATACAGTTTATACTCTTCACATGTAGGTGTCACCTCCCCAGCTATACAGTTTATACTCTTCACATGTAGGTGTCACCTCCCCAGCTATACATTTTATTATACTCTTCCCTTGTAGGTGTCACCTCCCCAGCTATACAGTTTATTATACTCTTCCCTTGTAGGTGTCACCTCCCCAGCTATACATTTTATTATACTCTTCCCTTGTAGGTGTCACCTCCCCAGCTATACATTTTATTATACTCTTCCCTTGTAGGTGTCACCTCCCCAGCTATACAGTTTATACTCTTCCCTTGTAGGTGTCACCTCCCCAACTATACATTTTATTATACTCTTCCCTTGTAGGTGTCACCTCCCCAGCTATACATTTTATTATACTCTTCCCTTGTAGGTGTCACCTCCCCAACTATACATTTTATTATACTCTTCCCTTGTAGGTGTCACCTCCCCAGCTATACATTTTATTATACTCTTCCCTTGTAGGTGTCACCTCCCCAGCTATACATTTTATTATACTCTTCCCTTGTAGGTGTCACCTCCCCAGCTATACATTTTATTATACTCTTCCCTTGTAGGTGTCACCTCCCCAGCTATACATTTTATTATACTCTTCCCTTGTAGGTGTCACCTCCCCAGCTATACATTTTATTATACTCTTCCCTTGTAGGTGTCACCTCCCCAGCTATACAGTTTATACTCTTCCCTTGTAGGTGTCACCTCCCCAGCTATACAGTTTATACTCTTCACATGTAGGTGTCACCTCCCCAGCTATACAGTTTATACTCTTCACATGTAGGTGTCACCTCCCCAGCTATACAGTTTATACTCTTCCCTTGTAGGTGTCATCTCCCCAGCTATACATTTTATTATACTCTTCCCTTGTAGGTGTCACCTCCCCAGCTATACATTTTATTATACTCTTCCCTTGTAGGTGTCACCTCCCCAGCTATACAGTTTATACTCTTCCCTTGTAGGTGTCATCTCCCCAGCTATACATTTTATTATACTCTTCCCTTGTAGGTGTCACCTCCCCAGCTATACATTTTATTATACTCTTCCCTTGTAGGTGTCACCTCCCCAGCTATACATTTTATTATACTCTTCCCTTGTAGGTGTCACCTCCCCAGCTATACAGTTTATACTCTTCACATGTAGGTGTCACCTCCCCAGCTATACAGTTTATACTCTTCCCTTGTAGGTGTCACCTCCCCAGCTATACATTTTATTATACTCTTCCCTTGTAGGTGTCACCTCCCCAGCTATACATGTTATTATACTCTTCCCTTGTAGGTGTCACCTCCCCAGCTATACATTTTATTATACTCTTCCCTTGTAGGTGTCACCTCCCCAGCTATACAGTTTATACTCTTCACATGTAGGTGTCACCTCCCCAGCTATACAGTTTATACTCTTCACATGTAGGTGTCACCTCCCCAGCTATACAGTTTATACTCTTCACATGTAGGTGTCACCTCCCCAGCTATACAGTTTATACTCTTCACATGTAGGTGTCACCTCCCCAGCTATACAGTTTATACTCTTCACATGTAGGTGTCACCTCCCCAGCTATACAGTTTATACTCTTCACATGTAGGTGTCACCTCCCCAGCTATACATTTTATTATACTCTTCCCTTGTAGGTGTCACCTCCCCAGCTATACAGTTTATACTCTTCCCTTGTAGGTGTCACCTCCCCAGCTATACAGTTTATACTCTTCACATGTAGGTGTCACCTCCCCAGCTATACAGTTTATACTCTTCACATGTAGGTGTCACCTCCCCAGCTATACAGTTTATACTCTTCACATGTAGGTGTCACCTCCCCAGCTATACAGTTTATACTCTTCCCTTGTAGGTGTCACCTCCCCAGCTATACATTTTATTATACTCTTCCCTTGTAGGTGTCACCTCCCCAGCTATACAGTTTATACTCTTCACATGTAGGTGTCACCTCCCCAGCTATACAGTTTATACTCTTCACATGTAGGTGTCACCTCCCCAGCTATACATTTTATTATACTCTTCCCTTGTAGGTGTCACCTCCCCAGCTATACAGTTTATTATACTCTTCCCTTGTAGGTGTCACCTCCCCAGCTATACAGTTTATACTCTTCCCTTGTAGGTGTCACCTCCCCAACTATACATTTTATTATACTCTTCCCTTGTAGGTGTCACCTCCCCAGCTATACATTTTATTATACTCTTCCCTTGTAGGTGTCACCTCCCCAACTATACATTTTATTTTACTCTTCCCTTGTAGGTGTCACCTCCCCAGCTATACATTTTATTATACTCTTCCCTTGTAGGTGTCACCTCCCCAGCTATACATTTTATTATACTCTTCCCTTGTAGGTGTCACCTCCCCAACTATACATTTTATTATACTCTTCCCTTGTAGGTGTCACCTCCCCAGCTATACATTTTATTATACTCTTCCCTTGTAGGTGTCACCTCCCCAACTATACATTTTATTATACTCTTCCCTTGTAGGTGTCACCTCCCCAGCTATACATTTTATTATACTCTTCCCTTGTAGGTGTCACCTCCCCAGCTATACATTTTATTATACTCTTCCCTTGTAGGTGTCACCTCCCCAGCTATACATTTTATTATACTCTTCCCTTGTAGGTGTCAACTCCCCAGCTATACATTTTATTATACTCTTCCCTTGTAGGTGTCACCTCCCCAGCTATACATTTTATTATACTCTTCCCTTGTAGGTGTCACCTCCCCAGCTATACATTTTATTATACTCTTCCCTTGTAGGTGTCACCTCCCAGCAATACAGTTTATACTCTTCCCTTGTAGGTGTCACCTCCCCAGCTATACATTTTATTATACTCTTCCCTTGTAGGTGTCACCTCCCCAGCTATACAGTTTATACTCTTCACATGTAGGTGTCACCTCCCCAACTATACATTTTATGGCCCCAAAGAGATTCCCTCCTTTCCCTTGTGGAATGTCCATGCTCCTCTTTTTGTTTAGCTAGATGTCAGAATCACACGCCGTCCATCTTCTGTTCTGGGCCTGACCCTGCCCTCTGATCCTAGGCAATTTCCTCTTATCTGATTAGTTCAACATTTCTAAACTAGCATACACACAGTTTCATGGCCTGAACTCCATTAATACTCACAGTAATCTTTCACTAAACAGGATACAAACAAACGACAGTTTAACTTGAAACATGTTACATTTTTAATAGAATCCATCAGCACTATATAGGGAATAGACTGCCATTTGGGACCAAAACATAGTGCACTATATAGGGAATAGACTGCCATTTGAGACATAGCCTTACATCAGTCTATTCAGTCCATGTTCCATACTTTAGGTTGACAACAGTTTTCACTAGATGGCCATGCTGCAATGAGAGAAAGGCCTGTTCTTCTGTACACTGCAGCATGGCTAGATAGAGACTAGTGCTGAGAATATCACCATAGTGAGCTGATGACCACTAGGAGGAGCCGCTGTAAACTCGTTAGACACTTGAGTATACAAAACATTATGAGCACCTGCTCTCTCAATGACATAGACTGACCAGGTGAATCCAGGTGAAAGCTATGGTCCCTTATTGATGTCACTTGTTAAATCCACTTCAATAAGTGTAGATGAAGGGGAGGAGACGGGTTAAAGAAGGAGGGGAGGAGACGGGTTAAAGAAGGAGGGGAGGAGACGGGTTAAAGAAGGAGGGGAGGAGACGGGTTAAAGAAGGATTTAACCCGGTATTAGAAATGTGTTCCTGATCATATTTACTCTGTGTATGTTCTCCATTTCTTTGTGGTGGTCTAGAGTTGAATCTCAAACAACTTCAATGATCCCTGAAAAGCTGTAGTGCAATGCTCAGTCAAAAGGTGTAGTCAGTCTAATATCCCTCAAAAGGTGTAGTCAGTCCAATATCCCCCAAAAGGTTTAGTCAGTCCAATATTCCTCAAAAGGTTTAGTCAGTCCAATATTCCTCAAAAGGTGTAGTCAGTCCAATATCCCCCAAAAGGTTTAGTCAGTCCAATATCCCTCAAAAGGTATAGTCAGTCCAATATCCCCCAAAAGGTGTAGTCAGTCCAATATCCCCCAAAAGGTTTAGTCAGTCCAATATTCCCCAAAAGGTGTAGTCAGTCCAATATCCCCCAAAAGGTTTAGTCAGTCCAATATTCCTCAAAAGGTTTAGTCAGTCCAATATTCCTCAAAAGGTTTAGTCAGTCCAATATTCCTCAAAAGGTTTAGTCAGTCCAATATTCCTCAAAAGGTTTAGTCAGTCCAATATCCCTCAAAAGGTGTAGTCAGTCCAATATCCCCCAAAAGGTTTAGTCAGTCCAATATTCCTCAAAAGGTTTAGTCAGTCCAATATTCCTCAAAAGGTTTAGTCAGTCCAATATTCCTCAAAAGGTTTAGTCAGTCCAATATTCCTCAAAAGGTTTAGTCAGTCCAATATCCCCCAAAAGGTGTAGTCAGTCCAATATCCCCCAAAAGGTTTAGTCAGTCCAATATTCCCCAAAAGGTGTAGTCAGTCCAATATCCCCCAAAAGGTTTAGTCAGTCCAATATTCCTCAAAAGGTTTAGTCAGTCCAATATCCCTCAAAAGGTGTAGTCAGTCCAATATCCCCCAAAAGGTGTAGTCAGTCCAATATCCCCCAAAATCTGTAGTCACTCCAATATCCCCCAAAAGCTGTAGTCACTCCAATATCCCCCAAAATCTGTAGTCAGTCCAATATTCCCCAAAAGGTGTTGATGAAGTATTATTTGAGTGTCTTTCTAACCTCCTGATGTTAATTCTGTCAGGGTTGGGATCAATTTCAATTCAATTCATTCCAATTCCACATTTTCCTCATTGAAAAGCATGGACTAGAATTAGAATCTGCTTTTCAGTGTACTTGTTGAGTTGACTGTAATTCAAATGGAATTTGACCCCAACCCTGGTCTCTACATAACAGAGTAGGTCTTCTGTCGTCCGGGCTAGTCAGACACTGCACATCGTACAGAAAATGGAGGCCCATAATGTTGAAGTTTTTGTAAATGATTAGTATTTTTACCTGACCACTTGTGTAATATTTGTATATTTTGGTCGTAGGGTTTCAAAACAATTTCAACGAGATAAGTGTTTTAATAACCTTATGACGGATCAAACAAACACAGACTTTCATCTCCGATTTCACTGTTCATCTGTAGACCAATTATTTAATATTTATTCTGTACATAGATAATATCGTCAATCACCACATTCATTATATTCATATTTACATATAGAGCCTCTAGTTTAACGGAGATCTTATGCTTAGTGTGTTTTAATGGTTGTCTATATTTCATACACGAAGAGGCCACTTTCCTGAACATTTAAAGGGGCAATCTACAGTTGCTAGATTCATTTTTGGACATTTTAAAGTAATGATACAGTACCATTTAATTCTAGAAGAATATGACTTGAAAATGCCTCAGGAGCTTAGTTTTACACCATCAGAACCAGAAATATAAGCTTGTTTTACTCCAATGTTTGTAAACAATCTAAATGTAAACAAAACACTATATCCTAATGACATGGTGAAAACTTCAATTTTGATGTCATGGATGGTCAGTCCCTGCATCCATATCTCTAGGAATTTGAGTGATTACGTTTCTTCAGCTCAACCCCCCCCCCGCTTTTTACCGAAACGGGTGGAGACAAATACTTCGATTTTGTTTCAACTGCTAGATTGGCCCTTTTTAAAGGAGGTAAGATGGAGGAAATAATTATGACCCTTTATGGTTGGTTACAAGCGTTTCACCATGTTTTTAATGAGATTGTCCCTTACACGCAGTTGTGTTATTGAAGGGTGATTTTGTGTTGAAATAAAGTACTTTGTGTGCATCACAGGTATGCTGTATGGCCAAAAGCATGTGGACAACCCTTTAAATTAGTGGATTTGGCTATTTCAGCCACCAGCCACACCCGTTCATGACGGGTGTATAAAATAGAGCACACCGACATGCAATCTCCATAGACAAACATTGGCAGTAGCCAGTGAGAGAATCTACTGTCTTAACTTTTGTCTTTCTTTAAAAAAAAAGTTTTTTATTTGAAGAGCTCAGTGACTTTCAACGTGACACCCTCATAGGATGCCACCTTTCCAACAAGTCAGTTTGTCAAATTTCTACCCTGCTAGAGCTTCCCCGGTCAACTGTAAGTGCTGTTAGTGTGAAGTGGAAACGTTTAAGAGCAACAACGGCTCAGCCGTGAAGTGGTAGGCCACACAAGCTCACAGAACGGGACCGCCAAGTGCTGAAGCGTGTAAAAATCGTCTGTCCTCTGTTGCAACACTCACTACCGAGTTCCAAACGGCCTCTGGAAGCAACATCAGCACAATAACTGTTTGTCGGGAGCTTCATGAAATAGGTTTCCATGGCCGAGCAGCCTCACACAAGCCTAAGATCACCATGTGCAATGCCAAGCATCAGCTGGAGTGGTGTAAATCTCGCCACAATTGGACTTTGGAGAAGTGGAAACACTTTCTTTGAAGTGATGAGTCACGCTTCACCATCAGGCAGTCCGACTGAGAAATCTGGGTTTGGCGGATACCAGGAGAATGCTATGGATGGATCACCATTTAGTTCTGCCATGGCAGCAGCTACTCTTCCTGGGGTTTATTATGGATCACCATTAGTTCCTGCCAAGGCAGCAGCTACTCTTCCTGGGGTTTATTATGGATAACCATTAGTTCCTGCCAAGGCAGCAGCTACTCTTCCTGGGGTTTATTATGGATCACCATTAGTTCCTGCCAAGGCAGCAGCTACTCTTCCTGGGGTTTATTAAGGATCACCATTAGTTCCTGCCAAGGCAGCAGCTACTCTTCCTGGGGTTTATTATGGATCACCATTAGTTCCTGCCAAGGCAGCAGCTACTCTTCCTGGGGTTTATTAAGGATCACCATTAGTTCCTGCCAAGGCAGCAGCTACTCTTCCTGGGGTTTATTAAGGATCACCATGTAGTTCCTGCCAAGGCAGCAGCTACTCTTCCTGGGGTTTATTATGGATCCCCATTAGTTCCTGCCAAGGCAGAAGCTACTCTTCCTGGGGTTTATTAAGGATCACCATGTAGTTCCTGCCAAGGCAGCAGCTACTCTTCCTGGGGTTTATTATGGATCACCATTAGTTCCTGCCAAGGCAGCAGCTACTCTTCCTGGGGTTTATTAAGGATCACCATGTAGTTCCTGCCAAGGCAGCAGCTACTCTTCCTGGGGTTTATTATGGATCACCATTAGTTCCTGCCATGGCAGCAGCTACTCTTCCTGGGGTTTATTAAGGATCACCATTAGTTCCTGCCATGGCAGCAGCTACTCTTCCTGGGGTTTATTAAGGATCACCATTAGTTCCTGCCATGGCAGCAGCTACTCTTCCCGGAGTCCAGCAACATTAAGGCAGTTTATATACAACAACAATATATTACATGACAGACATTTCATGTCACTTTTAACAACAGGTAGTGTTTGCCCTCAGGCCACTACTCTACTACCACATACCTGCGTAGGATACATCACTGTGAAGAGAATGACATTCATACATTATCCATAATTATGCATTTCTGTATAGTACAGATCAGGGACCCATAATCCTGTTACCTGATTTACATTTTTGGGGAAACGTTGCATAAACAGGGAGATTTTACCGTAATTCTGTTACCAAACGTTGCATAAACAGGGAGATTTTACCGTAATTCTGTTACCAAACGTTGCATAAACAGGGAGATTTTACCGTAATTCTGTTACCAAACGTTGCATCTGCGCAGTTCTTCCAGTAAATATGTTTTTGTGAAATATTTATTCAAAGTAGTCCTTGTGAATAGAGTTGTATGGTTTGTTAAACTTTTAAATCAATGGTTTTTGTGTGGCATCTATTTTAAAAGTGTGAAATTAGATTTGAAAAAGTATGTAAATACTTCTCATTTGATACCAGAATCTTTTCTTTATATGTTTTATTAACTAGGCAAGTAAGTTACAATGATGGCCTACACTGGCCAAAACCTGGACGACGCTGGGCCAATTGTGCACCGCCCTATGGGACTCCCCAATCATGGCCGGTTGTGATTACAGCCTGGAAATGAACCAGGGTCTGTGGTGATGCCTCTAGCACTGAGATGCAGTGCCTTTAGACTGCTGCGCCACTCGGGAGCACTGGGACCTCAGACAACCCACGAAAAATGGGTTGTGAACTAATTCGTATATTTTAGCCATTCAATTTCACCCATGTCTTCTGGTTAATGGTTTGCTTGTAAAATACACCTTGTCCACTAGAGGGCTGTCTTTTACCACTTAGAACCCTCAGTAGGTTGGTTGTCATAGAGACAAAGCTCTTAGATGAGAACAAAACCTCCGAAGCCATTTGGTTGCTCCTGAAATGGCATCCTATTCCCCATATAGACAACTACTTATGACCAGAGCCCTATTTATTTTAATTTATTTTAACTAGGCAAGTCCGTTAAGAACAAATTCTTATTTGCAATGACGGTTTACCCCGGCCAAATCCAAACCCGGACAACGCTGGGCTAATTGTGCGCCTTCCTATGGGACTCCCAAATCCGTCCGGTTGTGATTACAGCCTGGAATCGAACCAGGGTCTGTAGAGACGCCTCTAGCACTGAGATGCAGTGTCTTACATTGCTGCGCCACCCGGGAGCACTGTGACATCAGACATCCTGCTGCTCTCATGAAAAATGGGTTGTGAACTAATTAGTATATTTTATCCATTCATTCACTCATGTCTTTCCTGTCATGACTCGACCAATCGGGGATTGTCATTGGCTGATAATGGCAGCCAACTTGTCATTGCAGCCATTCCTGGACTCCCCTTTTCTACTGCACCGTGATGATTGAAATCATAGTACCATGATGGTCCTCTTGTTCACTACCAGTCATAGGCAATTAATGTACCATTTTCCCAAGGCAACCCCTTTCAACATCTAGGCTACATTCTGTAACCTGAGGCGCTGATAAATTCTCCATGTTGTTGAATGTCTTCCATGCTGTTACATGGCTCCCTCTGGGGCTGAAAAATGACATCTGATTGACACTCATGCAGTCTTTGATCACGTTAGGCCTGCAGTACAGAGTGTCAGGTCTGGCCACTTACCGTTTTACCCAAAAACCCTGCCTGAGAAAAATACTGCTGTTTTGTGAAATGACATCCTAGAGAGAAGCTCATCAGAGTCATCAGAAGAGAGACCGTGGAATCTGAAAGCGTTCGGTTACCTTCCACACAACAACTAATCAGCCAAATATCAAGAAGTTTGGCTCATCTGACAAAATTGTCAGTTTGCTAATGTCTGCTAATGTCTGAAACTGAAAGAATTTGGTGTGTTTGAGTAGATGTTAATAGTCAGAGGGGTGCGAGAGTAGGCTAGAGGGGTGCGAGGGTAGGCTAGAGGGGTGCGAGGGTAGGCTAGAGGGGTGCGAGAGTAGGCTAGAGGGGTGCGAGAGTAGGCTAGAGGGGTGCGAGAGTAGGCTAGAGGGGTGCGAGGGTAGGCTAGAGGGGTGCGAGGGTAGGCTAGAGGGGTGCGAGGGTAGGCTAGAGGGGTGCGAGACAATTAACTGAGAAAGGGACATGGGGTTGATTTGGCTGCGTTTACATCAATCAACTCAGATTTTTTTGCCAATAATTGGGAAAATATCAGGATTAGGCTTCCTGTGTAAACAGCCTTTGTGCTGCAGTATGTTTGTGGATGAACAGGAGAAAATACTGACTTGTGAAGATTCTCATTCCCTGACACCTCTGCCCAAATGCGCAGAGAGCCTGGTGGACCAGAGAGTCAAACTTGGCCTTCGTTAGCCAGTACAGAGAGCCGGGAGAAACTCCCAGCGCATACCGTAAGGCACTGGTTTAAACCAATCATCTCCCACAACACCTTCCCCTAACCCTCCCCGTACGCTAGCACAACACAAGCACAGAGCCACGCCTCGCAGTCTTGTGATTCGCTAAAATTAAATTCCTATTAGAGTTCTATGGTCACGCACACCAAGGCCAACTTTTGATTGGTTGATATCCCAGGCCTATATGCACTGTGCACAATAGCCTGAGGACGAGGTTAGTGAAGAGGCAGAAACATGGAGATGCATATCACCCTCCCATGCAATATATGTTATTGTTAGTGAACCTCGATTAGCATCACATAATACATCACGACATGTTTATGATTATCACCATTTCCCCAACAGGGTGTAAAAAGCACAGAGTCACAAAGAATAATAGGAAAGAGTAGTAAATGATTTATTTCTAATTTGGGAAGTAAATGACCACTCGACTGAAGCTAGATCAGCTAGCTGAAGATATTTTTATTTTAACTTGGCAAGTAGGTTAAGAACAAATTCTTATTTACAACGACGGCCTAGGTACAGTGGGTTAACTGCCTTGTTCAGGGGGCAGAATGACAGATGTTTTTACCTTGTCAGCTCGGGGGTTCAATCTAGCGACCTTTGTTACTGGTCCAACATTCTAACCATGGCTACCTGCCGCCCCAATATATCCATAGTGTTGATGATGACATGCCCCCCCCCCCGGGTAAAAACTGGTTGAATTAACACTGTTTCCATGTCATTTCAACAACAACAACAACAACAAATCAATGTGACGACATTGAATCAATGTGGGAAACTGATTGGATTCTCAAACAGTCATCGACGTCATCCACACACTTTTTAATGAGTGGAAAAATGGTAACCATGCTCATGTTACTGTCGCTTCAACTTATGTGTTTACTGCAGCGTTCTTAAGATAAGTATGGGGTTATGGGGGATGACTTTGTTCTCGCCCCCATTTATCTTCACCAGCGATCGATCGCTTCGTTTGTGCGGTCCTCGCTTGATGAAGATAATATTATTTTGGAGCTGATCTTTCTGTCTTCTCAAGGACTGTATTGAACCATGTGTATGAGAGAAATAATGGACATCTGTCTACTCCTTCTTCCCTGTTATTGACTCAGTGCTTTAATCACACTGTTTTTATAATGAGGGGAATGGGGAAAGAAGTCCGGACAGCGTAGTTGTAGGTGCAGGAGAATAGAAGATGAGATGTTTGATGTCTCGGGGCTCTTTTCAATCCGCGTTCTGGGAGTTCAGATTTACAAGGTGATTGAAAATGTAATGTTCCAGATTTTAACGGAGACTGCATTCACGGTATGTCGGCTCAGTCGAAAATTACCTTTACATTTCTATTGTGGAATCTGTAACGCTTCAGGTTCACAGACTGAATAGAGCCCTTAATTGTGGTTGGAAATGGTGACGTCATCAACACTGAGTGGCAGAATGGTTTTACTCTCTTCATTCCTATGTTCCTCTTTATCCGGAGGCATATTATGGAGATTATGTACATAGATACATACAGTGTATATATAATGTGTATATACTTTATGTACATACACTGTGTTTTGCTGTTCATGTTGGAGAGGGTGAGCTCCAAACACCCCCGATCTCGTCAACAGTTGTCCCGTTTTGAGTTTGTGTTTTATGTAACCACATGGGGATGTTGTCAGAGCTCCGTGCTCTTGGATAGCTTATGTACATGTTTGATCACAAATTGATATAGCATCTGCTTCAAACTTTTTTCAAATGTATATAAAGAAATATTTTTATTTATTTTTATAAAGCACTTTGAATATTGAAAGGCCACATGCATTTATTTTTGTAAGTACATTTTAATGTGTTGTGCACTCAGCCACACACTTTAATAGATTGCGAAAACATAAAACGTGGTGCCTGCTGTGATAACACATCATAAAGGTGCAACATCTTTTCTCTTTGACAAGTTACTCTCTATTTGAAGCAATGACTAACAAAGAAGTGACTCACACAACTGATGCCTCATGGCATGCAACCATTGTATATGGCAAATTGGTGACACAATGACCACATTAATGAAAGTGTTTCTGAACATGGGGACAGCAGCATGGACAGGAGGTGGAACATAACATTCTATCATCTCTGCCATGATCAATGTTTTGAGAAAATCCAACATGACCGTTTACAGATGACAGTTCAACATGCAATGTTTCAACAAGCAATTTCGTGTATTTTATATTATAGCAGACATGACCTTTTTAAAGCTGAAATCCACATAAGGACAAACGACGCCGCTGTGCGCGCCAGCACATTTGTTATTGTTTTTGTTGACGAAACCGAGTTGTGGAGTGTCCAGCATCGTGAAAATAAATAATTACAGTACGTACGCTGTTGGTCTATCGCGCGTGGGATGATGATGATGAAGATGTCAGAGGGAGTGACTTATTTGTTGTTGTAATATCGCAAAAGGACGTGGCAGTTTTACCGTTATGGATTCCACCTTGAACGTTTTGAAAACAGGGGCCAAGTTAAGGTAACTGGAACTCTGAGGCTTTCTGTTTGTTATGTGTTGAGCTATGTCTGATTTACTTCCTTATCAGTTCTATTGGATGCAAATACGCTGTAGACACTTGTTGTCCCATTGGCAACATTCTCAACCAAATAAACATTTCACACACAGACACGTAGACGATCGAAAACAGTTTCCAGATAGAAGGTGAAGAATCACACAAACTGTCGATGTTGAAGTTCAGTAATGCTGGTTTGAGGAGCTTGTTATCTGAGAGTGTCTGTCTTGAAGACACACGAGCTTCTGTTAAATCAGACACAGTTAAAATGGATTTCTCAAAACAAAATAATTAATCAATATTTCCCTCTGTCCTTTCCCTTGCTTCATCAAACAACATTGGAATACAGAGGTGAGGCAAGACAGACAAAGCTTCGGCTCCACAGTTGTCCAGTATGACTTCTGTCTTTCTGTTTTTGAAGTTTATTTTCATCAACAGTAAAAAAGAAGCTCAACTGAAATGTTTCTAGAGTGGGTTAACCAGCCAACCACTGTTTGAATGTTGACAAACTCAGTACTACTCCAGTCCATACAGAACATGGTCATTAATGGTTGTTGCTTCTCCAGTCCTCCCACTGTGTGGCGTAGTCTTCTATACACTCATTTCCAGTCAGAACAAGTAAGCATCTGGCTGCCTTTAGGAGACAGCGTCCTACGAAGCGCCCCTCATATTAAAGGCTCAATGCATACATTTTTATCTTAATATCAAATCATTTCTGGGTAACAATTAAGTACCTTAATGTGACTGTTTTGAATCAAAATGGTCAAAACGAAACAATGGCTTCTTAACAAGAGCAATTTCTCATGCAAGAGCTTTGAAAGGAGGAGGAGAAAACTGAAAACTAGCTGTTATTGGCTGAGTTTTTGGAACTCTCTTTCTTATTGGCCTATTAATCTATTAACCAATTTACTGCCTGGTGATGTTACCAGTCAGGCCAAAACTCCATCCCACCAAAACAGGCTGAAATTTCAGGCAGTCTTTTACAAACAGCTCTTACACTAATAGGGCATCATCATTATTAAAAAAATGTCACAGTATTATCCCAACCTAAATATATATCAAACACAAATAAATCACGTTTTTGACTGCACTGGGCCTTTATGCGTCCTACGAAGGGCCCTCCATTACCTCCTAAGCATCCTACAAAGTGCCCTACATATTAAGAGCACTACGATGGGCCCTCCATGTTGACGGTGGTGACGAAGCACCTCTGGAACAATCTCTCAGGGTCGGGTGGCTGGTTGTCACAGTCCAGCTTCCTGCTGAAGAAGTGCTTCCTGAAGCCCTGAGGGCCGATGGACGGTGCTGGGCCGGAGTGGCTGGGGCCCTCACGGGGGTCCAACCCTGGAATACCGAGACACACACGCAGGCACACATGCACGCACGCACAGACACACACACACACACTGCAGCTGTACTTGTTCATTGTGAGATAGAAATGTGTGTTTTTACTGTCCTCTTTTTTTATTCCCAACCAGACATCACTAGCTGGCCCATCATTATGGTATCTCACCAGCTGGCCCATCATTATGGTATGTCACTAGCTGGCCCATTATTATGAAACCAGACATCACAAGCTGGCCCATCATTATGATATGTCACTAGCTGGCCCATCATTATGAAACCAGACATCACTAGCTGGCCCATCATTATGGTATGTCACTAGCTGACCCATCATTATGGTATGTCACTAGCTGGCCCATCATTATGGTATGTCACTAGCTGGCCCATCATTATGAAACCAGACATCACAAGCTGGCCTATCATTATGATATGTCACTAGCTGACCCATCATTATGGTATGTCACTAGCTGGCCAATCATTATGAAACCAGAAATCACTAGCTGGCCCATCATTATGGTATGTCACCAGCTGGCCCATCATTATGGTATGTCACTAACTGGCCCATCATTATGAAACCAGACATCACTAGCTGGCCCATCATTATGGTATGTCACCAGCTGGCCCATCATTATGGTATGTCACTAACTGGCCCATCATTATGAAACCAGACATCACTAGCTGGCCCATCATTATGGGATGTCACCAGCTGGCCCATCATTATGGTATGTCACTACTGGCCCATCATTATGGTATGTCACTACTGGCCCATCATTATGGTAAGTCCCTACTGGCCCATCATTATGGTATGTCACTACTGGCCCATCATTATGGTATGTCACTACTGGCCCATCATTATGGTATGTCCCAAGCAAGACAATAATGATGATATCTCACTAGCTGGCCCATCTTTATGGTACAGTGCCTTGCGAAAGTATTCGGCCCCCTTGAACTTTGCGACCTTTTGCCACATTTCAGGCTTCAAACATAAAGATATAAAACTGTATTTTTTTGTGAAGAATCAACAACAAGTGGGACACAATCATGAAGTGGAACGACATTTATTGGATATTTCAAACTTTTTTAACAAATCAAAAACTGAAAAATTGAGCGTGCAAAATTATTCAGCCCCCTTAAGTTAATACTTTGTAGCGCCACCTTTTGCTGCGATTACAGCTGTAAGTCGCTTGGGGTATGTCTCTATCAGTTTTGCACATCGAGAGACTGAACATTTTTCCTATTCCTCCTTGCAAAACAGCTCGAGCTCAGTGAGGTTGGATGGAGAGCATTTGTGAACAGCAGTTTTCAGTTCTTTCCACAGATTCTCGATTGGATTCAGGTCTGGACTTTGACTTGGCCATTCTAACACCTGGATATGTTTATTATTGAACCATTCCATTGTAGATTTTGCTTTATGTTTTGGATCATTGTCTTGTTGGAAGACAAATCTCCGTCCCAGTCTCAGGTCTTTTGCAGACTCCATCAGGTTTTCTTCCAGAATGGTCCTGTATTTGGCTCCATCCATCTTCCCATCAATTTTAACCATCTTCCCTGTCCCTGCTGAAGAAAAGCAGGCCCAAACCATGATGCTGCCACCACCATGTTTGACAGTGGGGATGGTGTGTTCAGCTGTGTTGCTTTTACGCCAAACATAACGTTTTGCATTGTTGCCAAAAAGTTCAATTTTGGTTTCATCTGACCAGAGCACCTTCTTCCACATGTTTGGTGTGTCTCCCAGGTGGCTTGTAGCAAACTTTAAACAACACTTTTTATGGATATCTTTAAGAAATGGCTTTCTTCTTGCCACTCTTCCATAAAGGCCAGATTTGTGCAATATACGACTGATTGTTGTCCTATGGACAGAGTCTCCCACCTCAGCTGTAGATCTCTGCAGTTCATCCAGAGTGATCATGGGCCTCTTGGCTGCATCTCTGATCAGTCTTCTCCTTGTATGAGCTGAAAGTTTAGAGGGACGGCCAGGTCTTGGTAGATTTGCAGTGGTCTGATACTCCTTCCATTTCAATATTATCGCTTGCACAGTGCTCCTTGGGATGTTTAAAGCTTGGGAAATCTTTTTGTATCCAAATCCGGCTTTAAACTTCTTCACAACAGTATCTCGGACCTGCCTGGTGTGTTCCTTGTTCTTCATGATGCTCTCTGCGCTTTTAACGGACCTCTGAGACTATCACAGTGCAGGTGCATTTATACGGAGACTTGATTACACACAGGTGGATTGTATTTATCATCATTAGTCATTTAGGTCAACATTGGATCATTCAGAGATCCTCACTGAACTTCTGGAGAGATTTTGCTGCACTGAAAGTAAAGGGGCTGAATAATTTTGCACGCCCAATTTTTCAGTTTTTGATTTGTTAAAAAAGTTTGAAATATCCAATAAATGTCGTTCCACTTCATGATTGTGTCCCACTTGTTGTTGATTCTTCACAAAAAAATACAGTTTTATATCTTTATGTTTGAAGCCTGAAATGTGGCAAAAGGTCGCAAAGTTCAAGGGGGCCGAATACTTTCGCAAGGCACTGTATGTCAGTAGCTGGCCCATTATTATGGTATGTCGCCACCTCTGGTCACTTGTGTTACCTGGTGGTCGTAGTGGCAGGCCGTTGTCAAGGCGACTGGGCTTAGTGGCGATGAAGAGGTAGCAGAGGACACAGACTGTGATGAGGAAGGCCAGGAGGACCACTGCTGCTATGGACAGACCTATCAGAGCCCCAAAGCTGGGGAGGGAGGGAAGGAAAGGGGGGTGAGGGTGAGAGGGAGGGAATGGAGAGGGGTAGAGAGAAGGGAAGAGGAGAAAGAGAGATGAGGAGAGAGAAAAAAGAGGAAGAACACATCAAAAGAGAGTGAAAGAGCGAGTCTCAACATTCAACAGTAAAGAGGTGACTTCGGGATGCTGGCCTTCTAGGCAGAGTTGCAAGGAAAAATACATACCTCAGACTGGCCAATTAAAACTAAAAGATTAAGATGGGCAAAAGAACACAGACACTGGACAGAGGAACTCTGCCTAGAAGGCCAGCATCCCGGAGTCACCTCTTCACTGTTGAAGTTGGGACTGGTGTTTTGTGGGGACTATTTAATGAAGCTGCCAGTTGAGGACTTGTGAGGCATCTGTTTCTCAAACTAGACACTCGAATGTACTTGTCCTCTTGCTCAGTTGTGCAGCGGGGTCTCCCACTCCTCTTTCTATTCTGGTTAGAGCCAGTTTGCGCTGTTCTGTGATGGGAGTAGTACACAGCATTGTACGAGATCTTCAGTTTCTTGGCAATTTCTCGCATGGAATAGACTTCATTTCTCAGAACAAGAATAGACTGAAGAGTTTCAGAAGAAAGTTATTTGTTTCTGTCCATTTTGAGCCTGTAATCGAACCCACAAACACTGATGCTCCAGATACACAACTAGTCTAAAGAAGGCCAGTTCCATTGCTTCTTTAATCAGAACAACAGTTTTTAGCTGTGCTAACATAATTGAAAAAGGGTTTTCTAATGATAATTTAGCATTTTAAAATGAAAAACTTGGATTAGCTAACACAGCGTGCCATTGGAACAAAGGAGTGATGGTTGCTGATAATGGGCCTCTGCACACCTATGTGGATATTCCATTAAAAATCATCAGTTTCCAGCTACAATAGTCATTTACAACATTAACAATGTCTACACTGTATTTCTGATCAATTTGATGTTATTTTAAATGGACAAAAAAATTGCTTTTCTTTAAAAAACAAGGACATTTCTAAATGACCCCAAAGTGCTTTGAGAGACTAGTCAAGGATCATATCACCGGCCACCCTAGACTCACTTCAGTTTGCATACCGCCCTAACAGGTCCACAGATAATGCAATAGCCATCACAGTGCACACTGCCCTATCCCATCTGTACTTTCTGACCGGCCGCCCCTGGTGGTGAAGGTAAGAAACAACATCTCCCCCTCGCTGACCCTCAACACTGGGGCCCCACAAGGGTGCGTGCTCAGCCCCCTCCTGTACCACCCTGTTCGCCCACAACTGCGTGGCCATGCACGCCTCCAACTCAATCATCAAGTTTGCAGACAACACAACAGTAGTGGGCTTGATGACCAACAACGATGAGTCAGCCTACAGGGAGGAGGGGAGGGCCCTCAGAGTGTGGTGTCAGGAAAAACACTGCAACAGTGCCTCTTTCAACCTCAGGAGGCTGAAGAAATGTGGCTTGTCACCCAAAAGCCTGACTAACTTCTACAGATCCACAATCGGGAGCATCCCGCAAGGCTCTCCAGAGGGTGGTGCGGTCTGCATAATGCATCACCGGGGGAAACTACCTGCCCTCCAGGACACCTACAGCACCCGATGTCACAGGAAGGCCATAAAGATCATCAAGGACAACAACCACCCGAGCCACTGCCTGTTCACCCCGCTATCATCCAGAAGGCGAGGTCAGTACAGGTGCATCAAAGCTGGGACCGAGAGATTGAAGAATAGCTTCTATCTCAAGGCCAATCAGACTGCTAAACAGCAATCACTAACTCAGAGGCTGCTGCCTACACTGAGACTTAATCACTGGCCACTTTAACAAATGGATCACTAGTCACTTTAAACAGTGGACCTTTAATGCCACTTTAATAATATTTACATATCTTGCATTACTCATATCATATATATATACTCTATTTTATACCGCACCTTGCCTATGCTGCTCGGCCATCGCTCATCCATATATTTATATGTACATGTTCCCATTCACCCCTTTAGATTTGTGTGTATTAGGTAGTTGTTGGGGAATTGTTAGATTACTTGTTAGATATTACTGGACTGTCAGAACTAGAAGCACAAGCATTTCGCTACACTCATAATAACATCTGCTGACCATGTGTATGTGACCAATAACATCTGCTGACCATGTGTATGTGACCAATAACATCTGCTGACCATGTGTATGTGGCCAATAACATCTGCTGACCATGTGTATGTGACCAATAACATCTGCTGACCATGTGTATGTGGCCAATTATATTTGATTTGATTTGATTTGAAATGTCCTTCCAAGATTTTAATTTAGGTATTTACCACCTTCTTTCTATAAGTTTGGCATACAATAGCCTATAGTTAATAAGATCACCATAACTCCAGTGCAAACCAATTGAAATGTGAAGATCCTATAAATCTGTTATCAGTATCCTAAAAAATATCCTTCATTCTAGTGTATTTTAATCGTGTGCGCTTTGCTGTATAATTATGATCAACAACGTCTCTCATCTTGTGGTTTCTTGAGATAAAATAAAGCATCATAGTCTAGCATTGCAATAACTCTACAAAAACGATGTCCAAAAAGCACACCATCATAAAGACTAGTAAAGATCCCTTACGTACCTGAGCCACCACATGTATCCATACTCATAAGGGAAAAAGCTGTTGGGATCATCACAGCAATACTTGATATCGTTAAATCCGCAGCAGAATGTCGCGCTCGGATCGCTCCCTTCTTTAGGACACGAAGAGCCATTCATAAACACATTCTCTGCGCTGTAGTAGCTTGTGCACTCCGAACTCATGCTGGTAGAAAACACACTCTTAGGGAGAAGAGTTGGAGAGATTATTTCCTTAGATGTTTAAAGGTCTCATTGTAATTCTATCCACATAAGTGTCCCTTGCTCTGCTGAAAAGTGCAAAACATTTATTTCAAGGATGCCACTGAAATGGGACGAAACTTTGCACCTCGACATATCATTTGGAATTCTAGAGTACCCCTCCCATCTCTCTCTCGCTCTCTCTGTCTCTCTCTCTCTCTCTCTCTCTGTCTCTCTCTCTCTCTCTTGCGCTCTCTGTCTCTCTCTGTCTCTCTCTGTCTCTCTCTCTCTCTCTGTCTCTCTCTCTCTCTCTGTCTCTCTCTGTCTCTCTCGGTCTCTCTGTCTCTCTCTGTCTCTCTGTTTCTCTCTCTCTCTCTGTCTCTCTCTCTCTCTGTCTCTCTCTGTCTCTCTGTCTCTCTCTCGCTCTCTCGCTCTGTCTCTCTCTGTCTCTCTCTCTGTCGCTCTCTCTGTCTCTCTCTGTCTCTCTCTGTCTCTCTCTGTCTGTCTCTGTCTGTCTCTGTCTGTCTCTGTCTGTCTCTCTCTCTTTCTCTCTCTCTCTCTGTCTCTCTCTCTCCCTCTCTCTCTCCAACAGTGAAGAGAAAAACTGGATAGGAGACAAGCCATATCTCTACAAAAGTGGACTAATTCATTAAATCATATCTAATCCATTTTTATCTTGCTTTGATGTCACAAACATGAAGGCCACATTTTGTGTTCTTAAACTTTCTTAATAAGTAGACTGACATCCTTAGCCAGGTTGCCGTGTCTGTTCAGCTATTTCATTCCACTCCTTGTGCTCCGTGTCATTTGCCTTTGGAATGTTAACACTAATGGTACCTAGACTATTACATAATTCATTCAAGCTTGAATTGAACGTAGGCGATTTGCATGAAACATGATTGATGTAATCAATGTTAATACAGTAATATGAAAACCTTAAAGAAAGAATGCCCTTCCCTTCATGTGTAGATCAATTATTGCATTGAACATGTCTAAGAAGCACTGATTTCAATCTACAACAAACCCACTAAGCATTTACCATCAGACGACGTCTTTTGGATGTCTTTTAGATCATCTTTTGGATGTCTTTTAGATCATCTTTTGGTGCGGTCCAGACCGGCCTTGATTTGACCTAAAAAAAGGCAAGTAAGATTGGTTCAGAATTGGCACCAATTATAGACGTCTGTGATAAGTCCAGTAGGGGTTTTTGCCTTTCACGCCACAACCCGGGATTGTTGTTCGCTACATTGGTGTCAGAAATGGAAAGGCAGCCATGACCTTTAAACATCATCACTGGTAACCTAAGCCAAATGGTGGAATCTCCTTCTACTAGCCCAGAATTCCACTGATCCTGCTTTTAGACTTGTGGGAAGTATTCTTGTGAACGAGTAAAGGCCTATATTTCACACTAAGCATTTAACGACGAAAACGTCTTTTAGATTACTTTTTTTGGTTCTGTCCATACCAGCCGTCTTTTTTGGGGTCTTGTTTCGGTGCCGTCCTGACTAATCTTGATTTGTTCGTAAGAGTCTCATCTTTGGTGGAAACTGTTCAGGTTTTACAAACGATTTCATGATGATTTTCTTGTCCGTATCCTCTTGTGTGGAAAAAGACAGCTTTCACAAACCTCCTGTTATGGAACTACATATCGACGGAAAGAGGCGATTGAGCTGCAACCACTACAAGAAACGGTAAGTCTCTACCATAAACACACAGGGATCTACTCGATAGTCACTGTGAGAAGCACCGGTGTGTCAATCGACTCTAGTTTTTTTTTAAAGCTTTTGAAAAATTGAACATAAGTGTGACAGATGGAAACAATAATACATATTCTGCTGCAATCTTTAGTCTTTCGTATATTACTGTGACATAATGCCTACTTCATTGAGAATGTATGTGCAGTTTTAATTTTCCATAGAAGAAAAAAAAAAATAAAAAATCCGTAAATTATGTATTTTCAACATTCAGAAAATACTAATTTTCTGCTTCTGTATAAGACATATTTTTGACACATTTATACTGACGTCAAAAAGATGTCTTAAATGGATCAGCACGCAACGTGAAATGTACGTGATGTCAACGTCTGGAAAAGAGATGTATTTTTTAAATGTAATTTCTGTAATGATTGTTGTGCTTCTTCTGCAACTTGTTGATTATTACAAATTAGGCACACATTTTTTTCCAAAGACAAAGTCAGACAGAACTTTCATAAATGGAGTCTTCTGTTCGGTTTCAAAAAACTTCTGCATAGCTGATGTTTTGACAGTGTCGGAGGTGGAACTCCGTCAGAGCTGTCAAATCCACAAGCCGCTCCCGAAATGATACCTAATGTAATGCTCCGGGTGTCGTGGGTGTGGAGTCAAACGCAGGAGACAGAGAGTTCAATGCTGTGCGTCTTTAATAGCACCAGCGCACCACAGGGTGCTCACAATCGTAACTGTCCCAAACACAGGGAATGAAAATGTACAACGGAAAAATCACGACCAGGCACTAACACGTACCTCTACAACAGAGCCGAAGGTTACACTGAAATAATCCCGCACAACAACGAGGCGGGCCGGCTGTCTAATAAAGACAAACTAATTATACATAAACAGGTGCTATCAATAAACATACAAGGAGGGGGAGGAAAGACAATCAGTGGCAGCTAATAGACCGGTGACGACGACCGCCGAGCGCCACACGCCCGGGAAGGGAAACGACCCGCGGTCGGACTCGTGACACCTAAAGCATACATTGCCATTGCCTGCACGCTTTGTTTAGCAGTTCAAACACTGGAATGTGAGAAGTAATCTCCGCCTCGATTAAACTGATAGAAATCCTCATTATTTCGTTGAATGATTTTCAATTTGAGCGTAATTATTTCTATAGACCCATAGCCTACACTTTCTCATTCTGAATTTCTAACACTAGTGGGAAGGGTGTGGCTTCGTGACAATGATCACAAGAGCAGCTCTTCACCAATTTGACAGCTCCAACACAAATTCCCCTCTGACACCGGCAAAACATCAGCTATGCGGGTAACGGCTATCGGCAGTTAACGCTTGATCTGATTGAATCTAGGCCTTAACTGTTAGAATAGGCTGTTGATGATGAAGTTGTAGAGGAAAAAATAACAAACAACTTATCTCTCTGTACTTTCCCTCCATCACTGGAGTAAAGACAGAGTAAATTATATTTTTATATATATATATATATATATATATTTTTTTATATCTAATCCATTTTTATCTTGCTTTATTTTTAAGAACCACTAATTTCTCACGACAACAATGAAAAAAATGGACAACTTTCATCATTTGAATCTTTTGTTTGTTATTCAAAGAACACAGTTGTTACAATATATTGTTGATGAAGCCGAAAGACTTCAGTTTCTCATAATTGCATCTCAGTACTGAAGGAATTGTATTGAACAATCCTTAAATCATTGTATTCTCATGGAATGCAACATTCCCAACATATCCAAACAAAACAACAATACTTTCTCTCAAAGATTTTTTTGACCGTAGTAATTTCATGGGCGGTGCCATCCATCCCGCTTCTGACACCAGTGTAGAGAGTGGTGGTGCAGGGAAGTGAACCCCCCCCCCCCCCCCCCCCCCCCCCCATTGTCATTATTGGGACACTCGAAGTCAATTTAAAATGAATCACTTTATTATCAGCGTGCTGGATTGGTTCCAACCAATTCAATGCACCAAGTACACATGTCAATCAGGAGCTCTCTCGGGTCAGTCCTGTTAACTCTTATATACAGACACGTTGTATTTGCATGATTTAGCTTATTTATCATTTTAATTAATTAATCATTAACGTCTGCTTCATTCATTTGACTGACCAACACTGGGTCATGCATGTGACAGACTAATACCTCACGAGGCTTCTTCTCTATAAGCTGAAACCTTGAAACGGAGATATTGTTTGTTATCAAAACAAGGGTCTGGGTGTACTGCCAAATTGAAGATACTGATAGTGAGGATTCGTTCAATCAGTCACTTGCATGAACACAGAAATTGGTTATTAGAAAAGCACAAGAATAGAACACAGAAATTGGTAAATAGAAAAGCACAACTATAACATTTTCCATCACACAACGTTCAAAGAACATTCTAAGAATAGTTTTTAAATACATACATTCTGTTCTCAGTGTCAACAAAAATCTATCATCTATCTTGTTAAAAGTGTGTTCAGGTGTGTTGGCTTCGCCCACAAATTGGCCACACCTGATCTTAATGAGTGCTTGTTGCCTTTGAAATGGGGTCTGTTTGAATAGACTAAAATGAGCAGCTTTGTATCAGTAAAAAAAAATGGCATGCTAGCTCCATCTGGATGGCACAGTGTACTAATACCACGAAGAAAGAACAGAAGATCATAGGTTTGTATCTCACTGATGCTGGGCCACACAAAAAAAATGTGTTTGCATGATTAATGCCTAACCAAATGAATTTCCTATCGGTGTCCTATCGGTGTCCTATCTGTGTTTGGAGTTCAAAACAGTTAACCCCCACTAAGTTAGCAGTGCTATTAAAAGTCTTATTGAAACAGGTTCTCAGAAAGATTTATAGTTACCTTCAAAAAACCTAATAAATCATCCCAGAAAAACTTTCAGAGAACCATAGTAAAACGTTTTCAGAACATCCCTGCAACATAAACATTTAAGTTCCCAGAACAGGCAACATTTTCACCTCAGTTCTCAGAACGTTTAACAAACGTACAGTTTTACTGGTCAGGAAATGTATGGCTTCGTTCCCAGAAACAATGGGAAACCAAACAATTACGTTCCCACAACTTCCAAGGAACCAAATGTGCTAGCTGGGCTGGGTCACTGGTGTGAAAGGCAAACACCCTATGCATGCAACAATAGGGTTAACCCACTTGGTGGGAATTGTAACGTGGCTCATACAGCTAGGATAGCTACAATACTATAGCCTACACACCTGTTGCGCTCCTTGGTTTTTGCTAGTTTGCTCCAAGCGATATCTTGTTGCTCCCTCAGATTTGTCCTATTTAGCTAACCCAGATTGGTTACCAATCTCCCAACCAACTAGCTACCAAAAGCCTACCAATATAGTTTAGAGTAGCTAGCTTGTCTAACTGTCTTAGCTGGAATGCCTGCTGGCAAGGTTGGTAGACCTAGCAGAGAAGCATATTTAGTTCATTTAAAAAAATAACCACCAGTCATGAGGATACAGACAACTCAAGAGGAATGCTTAGATATGCAGAAAAAATATATATATATATATATATATATTTTATATATATATATATATATATATATATATATATATATATATATATATATTTTTACATGCAATTAAGGATAATGAATATGGCACTAGATTGCAGGAAAAAGCTGTTAAAGGTTTTTGAAAAATGGAAAATTCTCCAATTTACAGACATCCCTTCCGGAACACCCCCTAGCCATCCTCACATACTTTGTGCCCCCTCAGATTATTGGGGTGAATGACGCCCCTGCTGTCAGCTACATGTATCAGCCAAAAGTCTATCAACCAAATGACTGATAGTAAAGTAGGCCTACACGTTTAATGTTAATGTAAAGATATAATAATAATAACGAATGAAAACATCCTATTTGCGTGAATTGTATAATTTTCATGGCCTGCTAAAAGTAACAAGTACTTTTTGATGTTAGGGAAAATGTATGGAGTAAAAAGTACATTATTTTCTTTAAGATTGTAGTGAAGTAAAAGTAAAATAGCATACAGATGTCCCGAAAAATGACTTAAATAGTACTTTAAAGTATTTTTTCTTAAAGGGAAATTCCACCGCAAAATGCTATTTTGGTACAGTGTTCATTTTAGTAGTCCATTGTTGACATCGTCCCAAACTGTTTAAAAGATATGTCACTTTCAGAATACAGAACTCATCCCTGTATGATGCATTCTGAATCATATGATACGAAACAACAATGGACTAATGAAACAAATACCAAAAGATAGTTTTGGGGAGGAAGTTTTCCTTTAAGTACTTTACACCACTAGACATAGTTTCATGCACTGTCGCTGTCCCTCTGTCTCGTCATTGTGTTGTGTACGTTCCTCTCTTGTGTGGTGTGGTCTATGCTGTCTGTGTGTGTTTAACCTAACATAGCAGGCATAAAAGTTTATCTATCTCTGTCGGAAGCCAGAAAGAACAGGCACAATGGATTTTGGTCATTGTAATTAACTACCACTTTTCTGCACTGAACTAGGTTGAGTATTTGCTTAATTAAAACTACAACTCCTTTCAGCCCAGCGTGCTACGAAGTTCTTGACTTGATTTCTCTTGTGTATAATTAGATTTCTCTCTAGAGAAACGGCACGTTGGGCTCACAAAAAACCCCAGATCTAAATGGAATTGAACTAATTGACCCGAAGTCGGTCAATTAGTTGTTTAATAACCGAACCCCCTCGAATCGCTCAGCACTCCTGAGAAAATAATGCACTACGTCAAGCAATAGGATGCAATTTGGAACTCAGACAGTCCTAGATGCATCTTAATGGGTCTGCAGAATGGAGCCTAATGTTCCAAGTTATTTAATATTCCACAGCCTTTATCTCATGAGTATATAGCTTTATACTGCACAACACAACACAACACAACAAGACATGTACTCATGCTGTACCCATCAGGTGAAGGACGTACTAAGGAAGATTCAGTAACAAAAAAACAACTGAAAACAATTGAGTAAGTAAGTTAGTATTGGAGTAACCAAAAACGACCCTCCAGTTGCCATACTAAGTTGTGATGCAGCCAGTCAAGATGCTCTCAACGGTACAGCTGTAGAACCTTTTGAGGATCTGAGGGCCTAAAACCTGTTCGCCTTGCCTGGAGGCAGACACTTGGCTGCAAGTGGATCTTCCAGCAAGACAATAACCCCAAGCACTAATTAAAATCCACAACAAAATGGTTAATTGATTTTAAAAATCAGTATTGTATTATTTATTGTATACAGTAATTTGTTATCCTCTTTATCAAGATGGTTTACATGGACTCACTGAGGAAGTTCTGGGAGGGAGATGGTTTATATGGACTCACTAAGGAGGTTCTGGGATGGAGCTGGTTTACATGGTCTCACTGAGGAGGTTCTGGGAGGGAGATGGTTTATATGGTCTCACTAAGGAGGTTCTGGGATGGAGATGGTTTACATGGTCTCACTGAGGAGGTTCTGGGAGGGAGATGGTTTATATGGTCTCACTGAGGAGGTTCTGGGAAGGAGATGGTTTACATGGTCTCACTGAGGAGGTTCTGGGAGGGAGATGGTTTACATGGTCTCACTGAGGAAGATCTGTGAGGGAGATGGTTTACATGGTCTCACTGAGGAGGTTCTGGGAGGGAGATGGTTTACATGTCAGCAGGAGAAATATGATGTGGGTCCTGACTAGTTTAGGGCAGTGAGTATTGGATAAGAGAGAGGGGGACAGATAGAGACAGACTGAAAGAGAGAGAGAGAGAGATTGACAGAGTGAAAGAGAGAGATTGAAAAAGAGAAGGTGAGAGAGATTAATTACATTATACCTTCTGCGTGGCATATACCAACAATGTACCTCTTTGGAAAATGGGTTTGATAAGGATTTGATTTAAAGAGAGCCCTATAGTACTGTATTCGCCATGTCCTTGTTATTGTGAAAGGTATCTGTACTTTTGTTCAATTGGTTGATGCTCTTTCTTTGTGCTCTGTCTCCATCCATTCCTTCACCTGAACATTAGTATAAGAAAAACATCTTTGGACAAGGTTCAGCTGCTAAAATGGCACAGCAATTACTGTAAGAGTTTCCAAACATATTGGGCTCTGTTCAACCACGTCTCGGAAATGTAGAGGCAATGTTCCTGCTTCAGCGGAGGCTGCATCCATGGTGAACATTGCGTACTGTGTGTCCTTTCAATCGGAAAGGACTTGTACATTTCTACCACGAATCTGCAATGCTTCAGCATTTCAAAATAAGTAGAGCCCATTATTATTATTATTATTATTATTATTATTATTATTTTACACACTTTTTCTCCCCAATTTCGTGATATCCAATTGCGGTCTAATTACGATCTTGTCTCATCGCTGCAATTCCCCAACGGGCTCGGGAGAGGCGTACGGTGCATGTACACTAGATAGCGGTAAATTGCGGCATGCCGCTTAGGCCGCCCATTGTGACTCGCTTGTGGGCGTCGTGCGTCAAGAATTCAGCATAGCAAGTTTGTATGAAGGTCTGGTTATTAATTGGGTACATAGTTCAATAGTAGTATCCTCTAAAACACTCTGGTGACAAACAAACTTTTCTGCCTTGTTTCCAATCGTCCACATGGCTGGGACAACCTATTAAAGTAAGTTAATACATTTAGAAAATGTAATTAAAAATATACATATTAATAGCTAACGTTACAGTGCAGGCTAACACAAATGAGCTGCTAAATGAGCTAGCTAGCTATCTAGGCAATTTCACAAACTGTACAGATAGCTAGCCAAGTGAATTAAATATCACCAGCTACCTAACTTCATATTACCTAGCTATCTTGATGTATTTATCACTGTAAAAATCCAACTCCAAATGCATTTGAAGAGGTCGCAATGAAGAGTGGTGGTTCTGAGTCCTGAGGACTCAAAGAGGTGCACATTTTTGTTTTTGTCTTAGCACTGCTGACTCATCATCAAGCTTCAAGTGGTATTTCTGTATTCATTTGTGATGCTATCCTTGATATGATCCTGTTATTGTCACATGCACATATGTGTGCCCATGCATTTATCAATTCAATGTTATCATGATTTGTTATCAGGGATATTATACTTTAGTAATCCACAATGACCTGGTGATGTAAAAGTCTAATAATTACATTGTCTTCATATTCCTACAGATACCTTGTAACTGGAGATGACTTCAAAACGATTGCCTACAGTTAACGTGTAGAGCACTGCAAGGCTGGGTGTCCAGGCCCATCTGGGACTGACTCCTGGAGGAATTCAGGTGTTTGAAGGCTACCTGTGTCCTGCGTAACGTTATGAGGATGGACACGAGGGCCAGGAGGGGATCTGCAGCTCGCCGCCGTGTGCCAGAGGAGGAGTCTGCTGCTCTGCAGGATGTTTCAAGGATGGGGTCCAACAACACAGCAAGAGAGGCAGTCCGTGTGCAGGAGATCTTCACCTCCTACTTCTTCGAAGAGGGTGCTGTTCCCTGGCAACACCATAGACTACATTATATACAACCAAGGGCTCTTTTAAGAGCCATTCACACATCAATAAGAGTATTATTCCATTTACTTAGCTATTTCAACTGCAGTTATTCAAATCCCAGTTTCTCTCCCTTAGATTTCTACTTCTCAGGTGAGGGTGCTGTTTTGGTAAGGGTGTGTGTGATGTCTGTACAAAAAAAACAGGCTATTTTAAATCACCCATATTGAAAAAATGTAGGACAATTTGACACCCTATAACCCCCACCTACATACTCATATATCAATCTGATTGATGGATTGTGTTATGCAGTAAGCAGGCTCAGGTGTATTACTGTGAATCCTTCCACCTTCAAAAAATAGGCACAAGGGCCAACCATGGAGAATAGCAAGACACTTAATTATTTATGTAACTACGCTATATTGTTTGTGCATTGAAGTACAGATTGAACTTGTATTTATAATATTACAAGTATAATATTTATAACACTTGGATAATGAACTTCTTTCAATAAAGCGTTTCACAATCTCCTCTGGTTGAAATGAAGTCTCATTTGATGAAATACTACACCTGTCCTGTGTTTATCAGATCAATGCAGATGAAGGGCATTAGATATTGAGATGAACCAATCTTAGAGTTTTTACATGATATATAGGAAGTGTAGTGTACTGTTTTTAAAATTATATTTCTGTATATATTAATTACAAATCAGCCTTTAACTAGTTAAATGCTGTTTCTAGTCTGTTAGTTACAATGTGTAACCATTAATGTCCCAGGACCAAGATTGGTAAACACAGTGGAAATGTACAGTGCCTTGCGAAAGTATTCGGCCCCCTTGAACTTTGCGACCTTTTGCCACATTTCAGGCTTCAAACATAAAGATATAAAACTGTATTTTTTTGTGAAGAATCAACAACAAGTGGGACACAATCATGAAGTGGAACGACATTTATTGGATATTTCAAACTTTTTTAACAAATCAAAAACTGAAAAATTGGGCGTGCAAAATTATTCAGCCCCCTTAAGTTAATACTTTGTAGCGCCACCTTTTGCTGCGATTACAGCTGTAAGTCGCTTGGGGTATGTCTCTATATCAGTTTTGCACATCGAGAGACTGAATTTTTTTCCCATTCCTCCTTGCAAAACAGCTCGAGCTCAGTGAGGTTGAATGGAGAGCATTTGTGAACAGCAGTTTTCAGTTCTTTCCACAGATTCTCGATTGGATTCAGGTCTGGACTTTGACTTGGCCATTCTAACACCTGGATATGTTTATTTTTGAACCATTCCATTGTAGATTTTGCTTTATGTTTTGGATCATTGTCTTGTTGGAAGACAAATCTCCGTCCCAGTCTCAGGTCTTTTGCAGACTCCATCAGGTTTTCTTCCAGAATGGTCCTGTATTTGGCTCCATCCATCTTCCCATCAATTTTAACCATCTTCCCTGTCCCTGCTGAAGAAAAGCAGGCCCAAACCATGATGCTGCCACCACCATGTTTGACAGTGGGGATGGTGTGTTCAGCTGTGTTGCTTTTACGCCAAACATAACGTTTTGCATTGTTGCCAAAAAGTTCAATTTTGGTTTCATCTGACCAGAGCACCTTCTTCCACATGTTTGGTGTGTCTCCCAGGTGGCTTGTGGCAAACTTTAACTTGGATATCTTTAAGAAATGGCTTTCTTCTTGCCACTCTTCCATAAAGGCCAGATTTGTGCAATATACGACTGATTGTTGTCCTATGGACAGAGTCTCCCACCTCAGCTGTAGATCTCTGCAGTTCATCCAGAGTGATCATGGGCCTCTTGGCTGCATCTCTGATCAGTCTTCTCCTTGTATGAGCTGGGACGGCCAGGTCTTGGTAGATTTGCAGTGGTCTGATACTCCTTCCATTTCAATATTATCGCTTGCACAGTGCTCCTTGGGATGTTTAAAGCTTGGGAAATCTTTTTGTATCCAAATCCGGCTTTAAACTTCTTCACAACAGTATCTCGGACCTGCCTGGTGTGTTCCTTGTTCTTCATGATGCTCTTTGCGCTTTTAACGGACCTCTGAGACTATCACAGTGCAGGTGCATTTATACAGAGACTTGATTATACACAGGTGGATTGTATTTATCATCATTAGTCATTTAGGTCAACATTGGATCATTCAGAGATCCTCACTGAACTTCTGGAGAGAGTTTGCTGCACTGAAAGTAAAGGGGCTGAATCATTTTGCACGCCCAATTTTTCAGTTTTTGATTTGTTAAAAAAGTTTGAAATATCCAATAAATGTCGTTCCACTTCATGATTGTGTCCCACTTGTTGTTGATTCTTCACACAAAAATACAGTTTTATATCTTTATGTTTGAAGCCTGAAATGTGGCAAAAGGTCGCAAAGTTCAAGGGGGCCGAATACTTTCGCAAGGCACTGTACATGCAGACTCAGCATCATTCAAGACTGGAATTTGATATGACTAAAAAATAATCTCAAAGACATTCGTACCTGAACTGCACCTCTATTTGCCAAGGTAGAGTACATGATCAGTGAATATATCAGATGTACAAGCTACAATGTGGGGATCTCAGGCATGGTAATAACTACATGTATATATGACTTGCATCCTTAGCACAAAGTTATATTATATTCTACTCAATATATAGGCTTCATCAATGTCATTCAGACTGTCGTGAAGTTGATACAACTGGCTATGATAGCTGAGGTTCATAGCTAGGTTCTGAACTAATATGTATACCAAATGTTCGGGTCCACACACAGATTGGCTAGATACACATCAATAGGCATACAGGTATTGTTATCCTCCACTGCACAATAAGCAAGAGCATAGCTAGCTACGTTATTTCATCTAGATGCATTGCATGGCAAATATCAGCAAGGCAAGCTCACACAAATTATACATTCAATTTTGCAGTAAATACTTTAGCTAGCTAGATTCTTTACGTCCACTGTTTCACAAGACGACAGCCTGGTTTGCTGGTTGTTTCAAGAGTCCCTAAAAACAAACAAACAGAATTACAATTTCCTTCTCACATACAGATAGCTGGTTAATGTTAGCTAGTCAGCTAGCTGCTAAACCGCGTAAATTAACTTTATAAATGAATTTGCATAATTGTTTGTCTCTACATTAACTAACATATTCCTGTCAACTGTACATTTTTTTTGCATGATTCGTTATGACGTTACAATCACTTACATTTGCTTCCATCCTAGTGTTTTTGTCAGCCATCTGTTTACATACCCTACATTATTCATCTCAGATGAATAAGGACTGGCCACCCCACATAGCCCGGTTCCTCTATAGGTTTCTTCCTAGGTTTTGGCCTTTCTAGGGAGTTTTTTCCTAGCCACCGTGCTTCTACACCTGCATTGCTTGCTGTTTGGGGTTTTAGGCTGGGTTTCTGCACAGCACTTTGAGATATCAGCTGATGTACGAAGGGCTACATAAATACATTTGATTTGATTTGATCTCATATGTATACGTATATACTGTACTCTATATCATCTACTGCATCTTTATGTAGTACATGTATCACTAGCCACTTTAACTATGCCACTTTGTTTACATACTCATCTCATATGTATATACTGTACTCGATACCATCTACTGTATCTTGCATATGCCGCTCTGTACCATCACTCATTCATATATCTTTATGTACATATTCTTTATCCCCTTACACTTGTGTGTATAAGACAGTAGTTTTGGAATTGTTAGTTAGATTACTTGTTGGTTATTACTGCATTGACGGAACTAGAAGCACAAGCATTTCGCTACACTCGCACTAACATCTGCTAACCATGTGTATGTGACAAATAAAATTTGATTTGATTTGATCTTTGCTGAAGAAAGTCCCCAGACTTTGGATTACATAGCATAAAATTCGTCATGGGAACCACTCGATATGATTGGTCATAGCCCAGCGGTTGCCACTGGTGATTTGCATAAAGTTGGGAAAATTCATTTTTTCACCGCCTCCCATGCGACCTTCGCACTGCCCAAAGGTCCCCCGCCCTCTCCGCTTCTCGCCGTTTTCCTTCCATTTAAATGAATGGGAAGCAGTGTTTCACCGCGCGGCATCCTGTGCTAGTGTATCATGCATACGTCCTCTGAAACGTTCCGCCAAACCCAAAGCTCCTTAACACCAGCCCGCTTAACCCGGAAGCCAGCTGCACTAATGTGTCGGAGGAAACACTTCCAAGTGACGTCTGAAGTCAGCTTGTGCCACAGCGCGATGAGCCAAGTTAAGCCCCACACTAGTAAAGCCCCCCCCCCCGGCCAACGCTGGGCCAGTTGTGCGCTGCCCTATGGGACCCCGGTCACGGCCGGTTGTGACACAGTCTTGCATCAAACCCGGGTCTGTAGTGACGCCTCTCCTTAGACCCCTGTGCCACTCGGGAGGCCCCAATATTACTATTATTACCCCGTTGTCCTGTTGATCTATTTAAGTATTTTCTGTGTGTCACGCCCTGACCGTAGATTGCTTTGTATGTTTCTATTTTCCGTTTGGTCAGGGTGTGATGTGCGTGGGTATTCTATGTTTTGTTCTATGTTTGTATTTCTATGTGTTTGGCCTGGTATGGTTCCCAATCAGAGGCAGCTGTCAATCGTCTCTGATTGAGAACCATACTTGGGCAGCCTGGTTTCGCCCTTGAGTTGTGGGTAGTTGTTTTCTGTTTTGTGTATATCACCTGACAGAACTGTTTCGTTCTCGTTATTCCTCATTGTTATTTTCTTTAGTGTTCAGAGCTGGAGCTGGATGCAGCTAAAGCCGAGCGGCGGCGACATGAGGAGTTAGCACGGCAGCGCAACAGGGACGAGAGGCAGCCCCAAAAATGTATTGGAGGGGGCACACGGGGAGTGTGGCTAAGTCAGGTAGGAGACCTGAGCCAACTCCCCATGCTTACCGTGGCGAGAGGTTGACCGGGCAGGCACCGTGTTATGCCGGTGTCCCCAGTGCGCAGGCATAGCCCGGTGCGCTACATCGCAGCTCCTCGTATTGGCCGGGCTAGAGTGGGCATCGAGCCAGGAGTAATGAAGCCGGCTCAGCCCATCTGGTCTCCAGTGCGTCTCCTCGGCCCGGGTTATATGGCACCAGCCCTACGCCCGGTGTCCCCGGTTCGCCAGCACAGCCCAGTGCGGTCTGTTCCACCCCGCCGTACTTGCCGGGCTACAGGGAGTATCCAGCCAGGACAGGTTGTGCAGGCTCGGTGCTCGAGACCTCCAGTGCGCCTCTACGGTCCGGTCCATCCGGTGCCTCCTCCACGCACCAGGCCTGTGGCAGCCCCACGCACCAGGCTGTCTCTCCGTCTCCTTCCTCCAGGTGCTCCCTCCTGTCCAGCGCTTCAAGAGCCGCCCCTCAGTCAGGAGCTGCCAGAGTCGCCCGTCAGTCAGGAGCTGCCAGAGCCGCCCATCAGTCAGGAGCTGCCAGAGTCGTCCGTCAGTTAGGAGCTGCCAGAGCCGCCCGTCACTCCGGTGCTGCCAGAGTCGCCCTTCACTCCGGTGCTGCCAGAGTTGCCCTTCACGCCGGTGATGCCAGAGTCTCCCGCCTGTCTGGCGCTGCCGGAGTCTCCTGTCTATTCGGGGCCCGCTGCAAGGGTCCCCAGTCCGAGGTCGGCGGCGAGGGTCGCCGCTCCAAAGGCGCCACTTAAGTGGGCCTAGACGTCCCGTGCCAGAGTCGCCACCGCGGACAGATGCCCACCCAGACCCTCCCCTATGGGTTTAGGTTTTGTGGCCGGAGTCCGCACCTTTGGGGGGGGGGGGGGGTACTGTCACGCCCTGACCGTAGATTGCTTTGTATGTTTCTATTTTTAGTTTGGTCAGGGAGTGATGTGGGTGGGTATTCTATGTTTTGTTCTATGTTTGTATTTCTATGTGTTTGGTCTGGTATGGCTCCCAATCAAAGGCAGCTGTCAATCGTTGTCTCTGATTGAGAACCATACTTAGGCAGCCTGGTTTCGCCCTTGAGTTGTGGGTAGTTGTTTTCTGTTTTGTGTGTATCACCTGACAGAACTGTTTCGTTCTCGTTATTCCTCGTTGTTATTTTCCTTAGTGTTCAGTTTTGATTAAATTTACAACATGAACACTTACCACGCTGTGCTTTTTGTCTACTCCTTCTTCCACCAACGAAAAGCGTTACACTGTGTGTCTTACAAAATACATTTTTATTGGTGCAGAAAGGAACATTAACAGAAAACAACCTTTCTATTGGAGCAGAAAGGAACATTAAAACTTCTTCAGGATTGGTGGGTCCCCTGCGTGACGGTTGAGCTACCGAAGGCTATTTCGATTAGCATGAGGTTGTAAGTAACAACATTTCCCAGGACAAGAAATGATGAAAATTACAGGCCTCTCTCATCTTTTTAAGTGGGAGAACTTGCACAATTGGTGGCTGACTAAATACGTTTTTGCCCCACTGTTTATAGGCTCAAATGAAAACCAGAGTGAGGCATTTGATTGGAAAGTTACAGAACAGTTGTTCTGAAGGCTATTCATCAGTAATATAACAACTCCAGCAGAGTAATTACATTCATGAATTTCATTGTCCTCATTCTGTCCCCTCATATGTTTTCTGTCACTCTCTGGTCGCACACAACATTGTATCAATCAAAAAAGATAGGTGTGTGTGTGTCCCAATGGCATCCTATTCCCAATATAGTGCACTACTCTTGAACAGGGCCCATAGGCACTATACAGAATAGGGTGTAATTTGGAAGGCAGACAGGCTGACTGTTTGGGGTGTTTGTCTGCTAGTTCCTGGCAGAGAAACAACTGCAGCTAACTCTGCGAAACAGATTGCTTCTAAAAGACCATTTCGTCACAGTAATCAACAGTCCCAAAGCTGAAGATGTAAAACTTGAGGCAGAGTGGGAAATGTCTTTAACCTTGACGTTTTCGTCTCTCCCTGCTTGAACCAGTTTGGACTATCTTGAAGAGGTGTGGATGCTCTGACACAGGAAGAGGACTGCAGTGAGTGAATCCATAAGTAAGTTAATGCAGACGAATGTCACACACAAGGAAATAGCATAGAGATGGTGATGTGTTCAAAGAGGTACTGAAAGGTTAGACAGACGTGTCCTCCGAAAAACTAAATACTATTAATTTGGAGACTTGGAGAATGAGAAGCATTGGGAACACAAACACATCATGTTGACGGAAACAGACAAGACTCAACTGAGTAAACGTTCTGCAATATTTCTTCAAGCCACACCCATTAAAGACATCAAAATATTACATTGGAGACCAGATCAAACCCCTAACTCAAAACATATTTTGGGACTGAGTTCACATTGTGTACTTGATTCCTTTTTTTAATCATGATTGATCTTTTTTTGAAGAAGACACATTGAATTGTGAAGGATAGACAAAAATATGACAGGCCAAGATGTATATAGAACTTACGTCCAACACGCCATGTTTGATAAGATCTCAGATCATCAGTGGTCTAAGACACAGCATCTCAGTGCAAGAGGCATCACTGCAGTACCTGGTTCGAATCCAGGCTGCATCACATCCGGCCGTGATTGGGAATCCCATATGACGGCGCACAATTGGCCCAGCATCGCCTAGTTAAATAAAGGTTAAATAAAAAATAACATATATTTTTGTTATTATGGCTGTTAAATACATTTTAATGTTGTACTCTCTTTGTGCACACGCTGTAGGACTTGAGAACAATGATGTGATGACATAATGGGATGTTGAAAACAATTGTACACCATTTTTTTGGGGCCCAGTTTTGGCCTGTAAGTGTTACTTTCAAAACTACTGTCTGAAATGATACAGAACCGGTGAAGTACCACTGTAAGATTATTGCACTAACTGTAAATTGTTCTGGATAAGAAGAGTGCTAAATTACTACGATGTAAATGTAAAATGCATTGAAGTTACACATAGACACAGTGTGACAGTAAATATTGAAGAGCTGTTTACTCAGTACACACCGGAGGCAGTGTGGCGCATTGCTTTGTGGAGGAGGAAGAGGAGGAGGAGGAAGAGGTGGGGGAGAAAGGAGGACTGGGAGGTGTTTGTGAGTGGTGGGTGAGATCCCCAAGGCCAGCATTCATTCGTCATGTTATCTCATCTCTCGTTCTCATTTCTCATTTCTCTACGTACCCCTCCCACTCTCTCTTTCTCTGTTGCCCCCCCCTCCCCCCCTTCCCCCCCTTCCACTCTCTGAATTTGTGAATAGGCTACAATCTCGGCAGTCATTCATGACACAACGTTCAGCACGATAGCTCCAGTAAATAGTGAATTAGTTGAAATACATTCCAAACGTGTGAGGCTGTGTACTGGAATGTGTTTGGACTCACAGGACATGACAGGTGGATGTTGGACATGTCGGTCAGATATTATAAATGAATGAGGGACAAACCAGCTCTCACTGGACCCTTTAGTCCCAGATTATCTCTCTGAGTCCAATGCTGAAACAGGAAAAAAAAAAAAAGGGAAACGAAAGGCATTATTTGTCCAACGATGGAGAGAATGGGGGAGGGAGGGACTCTCACACATGCCTCTGGACACACACATGTGAATTATCTATCTATCTATTATTATTATTATTGATTTTTTATTAACCCTTTCCACCACCCATCCATCTTTTTTGGGTTTTGCAGCTTTTCTATTACATTTACATAGATTTGACATAATAATTATACAGTTTATTCAGAAAGAATTCAGACCCCTTCCCCTTTTCCACCATTTTTTTGTTACGTTACAGAGGACAATTCCCTTCGATCTCATGGCTTGGTTTTTGCTATGACATGCACTGTCAACTGTGGGACCTTATATAGCCAGGTGTGTGCCTTTCCAAATCATGTCCAATCAATTAAATTGACCACAGGTGGACTGCAATTAAGTTGTAGAAACATCTCAAGGATGATCAATGGAAACAGGATGAACTTGAGCTCAATTTTCGAGTCTCATAGCAAAGGGGCTGATCACTTATGTAAATAAGGTATTTCTGTTAACATAAATTGGCAACATTTTCTAAAAACCTGTTTTTGCTTTGTCATTATGGGGTATTGTGATGTCATTATGGGGTATTGTGATGTCATTATGGGGTATTGTGATGTCATTATGGGGTATTGTGATGTCATTATGGGGTATTGTGTGTATATTTATGAGGGAAAAATGTATTTAATCCATTTTAGAACAAGGCTGTAACGTAACGTAATGTGGAAAAAGGGAAGGGGTCTGAATACTTTCCGATTGCACTGTCTGTACAATTTTAACATTACATTGTAGACTAAGTTGTTGTTCGGGGTGATGAACCCTCTGCTCTTCTGAACCCCCTACTGCTCTGAACCCCCTACTGCTCTGAACCCCGTACTGTTCTGAACCCTGTATTGTTCTGAACCTTCTTCTCTCCTGAACCTCGTACTGTTCTGAACCCCCAACTGTTCTGAACCAAATACTGTTCTGAACCCTGTACTGTTCAGAACCCTGTATTGTTCTGAACCCCGTGCCGTTCTGAACCTTCTCTTCTGAACCCCGTACTGTTCTGAATCCCTTACTGTTCTGAACCCCGTACCGTTCTGAACCTTCTTCACTTCTGAACCCCATACTGGTCTGAACCCCCTACTGTTCTGAACCCTGGACTGTTTGGCACCCCTTACAGTTCTGAACCCCGTACGGTTCTGAACCATATTCTCTTCTGAGCCCTGTACTGTTCTGAACCCTCTTCTCTTCTGAACCCCCTACTGTTCTGAACCCTCTTCTCTTCTGAACCCCCAACTGTTCTGAACCCTCTTCTCTTCTGAACCCCCAACTGTTCTGAAACCTGTGCTTATACATACACCGAGCCTAAAACCCCAGAGAGCAAGCAATGCAGATGTAGAAGCACGGTAGCCGGGTGGAGATGACAAGAGTGAATGGCCATCAAGGCCAGATCGTTCTTCGAGATTATTAAACGTTCATAGATGACCAGCAGGCTGAAGTTTATTTAGTGCTCTTTAGTGCCCTGTCTTCTGAACCCCCTACTCTTCTGAACCCCCTACTCTTCTGAACCCCCTACTCTTCTAAATCCCCTACTCTTCTGAACCCCCTACTCTTCTGAACCCCCTACTCTTCTGAACCCCCTACTCTTCTGAATCTCCTACTCTTCTGAACCCCCTACTCTTCTGAACCCCCTACTCTTCTGAACCCCCTACTCTTCTGAACACCCTACTCTTCTGAACCCCCTACCCTTCTGAATCCTCTACTCTTCTGAATCCCTACTCTTCTGAATCCCCTACTCTTCTGAATCCCCTACTCTTCTAAATCCCTTACTCTTCTAAATCCCCTACTCTTCTGAACCCCCTACCCTTCTGAATCCTCTACTCTTCTGAATCCCTACTCTTCTGAATCCCCTACTCTTCTAAATCCCTTACTCTTCTAAATCCCCTACTCTTCTGAACCCCCTACTCTTCTGAACCCCCTACTCTTCTGAACCCCCTACTCTTCTGAACCCCCTACTCTTCTGAATCCCCTACTCTTCTGAATCCCCTACTTTTCTGAACCCCCTACTCTTCTGAACCCCCTACTCTTCTGAACCCCCTACTCTTCTGAACCCCCTACTCTTCTGAGCTCTCTGCTCTTCTCCCTTGAAAACCGTGGCTAATGTTACCGAGTGTACTATCCTGGCTAAATAAATCAAAATGAAATCTTCTGAACCCTGTGCTCCTCGCATGCATCAGTCTTCTCTGTCAGTAAGACTTGAATGAATCACCACCGACCAGCCATTCAATCACAGCTTTGGCCTTCAGCTATCAAGTTCAGCGTTAGATGATCTTTCTGACTGACTGCACTTCAGGCTTATTCCAGGGGCCAGTAAATTCACGGTCAGCACAAGAGCACAACCAGCTAGAGTATATTGATTCTACTGAACACCATAAATACTATTTCCATAGTAGATGGTCTTTCTGTATCTCTGCCTGACTTATTCCAGGGGACAATAAACCAGCTAGCACATTGGTTCCTTGGAAGTTGTGGAAACATATGTTATTTTCATTGACTGTGGGAATTAAGACATACATTTCCTGACTGGTACAACATATATATATATATATATATATGTATATATATATATATATATATATATATATATTTTAACATTCTGGGAACAGAAGTGAACATTTTGCCTGCTCTGGGACGTTTATTTTTAGATTGCAGGGAGGTCATGAGAACGTTTTACTCTGGTTCCAGGGAGGTTCTTAGAACATTTTACTCCGGTTTTAGGGAGGTTCTGAGAACATTTTACTCTGGTTCCTTGAAAGTCTTCCTGTGAGGTTTTATTAACGCTCAGAGAACGGGATTTATAGGTAGTTTAGAGTTTTTAATTTAGAGTTTTTCTATAACTTCCTTAAAACTTGGATATTCAGCTAGCTGGATATATGCTGCACCGGCAGGATAGAACAGCACAATCCGGTAAGACGAGGGGGGGGCGGTCTGTGCATATTTGTAAACAAGAGTTGGTGCACGAAATCTAAGGAAGTCTCCAGATTTTGCTCGCCTGAAGTAGAGTATAGTCTGATAAACCGCAGGCCACACTACTTGCCTAGAGAGTTTTCAGCTATACTTTTCGTGGCTGTTTATTTACCACCACAGACAGATGCTGGCACTAAGACCGCACTCAGTCAGCTGTATAAGGAAATAAGCAAACAGGAAACCACTCACCCAGAGGCGGCGCTCCTAGTGGCCGCAGACTTTAATGCAGGGAAACTTCAATCAGTTCTACCAAATTTTCATCAACATGTTAAATGTGCAACCAGAGGGAAAACAATTCTAGATCACCTGTACTCTACTCACAGAGACGCGTACAAAGCTCTCCCTTGCCCTCCATTTGGTAAATCCGACCACAACTCTATCCTCCTGATTCCTGCTTACAAGCAAAAATTAAAGCAGGAAACATCAGTGACTCGGTCTGTAAAAAAATGGTCAGATGAAGCAGATGCTAAACTACAGGACTGTTTTGCTATCACAGACTGGAACATGTTCCGGGATTCTTCTGATGACATTGAGGAATTCACCACATCAGTCACTGGCTTTATCAATAAGTGCATTGAGGATGTCGTCACCCACAGTGACTGTACGTACATACCCCAACCAGAAGCCATGGATTACAGGCAACATTCGCACTGAGCTAAAGGGTAGAGGTGCCGCTTTCAAGGTGCGGGACTCTAACCCGGAAGCTTACAATAAATCCCACTATGCCCTGTGACAAACCATCAAACAGGCAAAGTGTCAATACAGGGCTAAGATTGAATCATACTACACAGGCTCCGATGCTCGTCGGATGTGGCAGGGCTTGTAAACTATTACAGACTACAAAGGGAAGCACAGCCACGAGCTGCGAGGTCGCGAGCCACGAGCTCGCGTCGAGGCAAGCAACACTGAGGCATGCATGAGAGCATCAGCTGTTCCGGCCGACGTGAGTAAGACCTTTAAAAAGGTCAACATACACAAGGCTGCAGGGCCAGATGGATTACCAGGACGTGTGCATGTGCTGACCAACTACCAGTTGTCTTCACTGACATTTTCAACATGTCCCTGATTTTGTCTGTAATAACCAATATGCTTCAAGCAGACCACCATAGTCCCTGTGCCCAAGAACACAAAGGCAGACCAGTAGCACTCATGTCCGTAGCCATGAAGTGTTTTGAAATGCTGGTCATGGCTCACATCAACACCATTATCCCAGAAACCCTAGACCCACTCCAATTTGCATACTGCCCAAACAGATCCACAGATGATGCAATCTCTATTGCACTCCACACTGCCCTTTCCCACCTGGACAAAAGGAACACCTATGTGAGAATGCTATTCATTGACTACAGCTCAGTGTTCAACACCATAGTACCCTCAAAGCTCATCACTAAGCTAAGGACCCTGGGACTAAACACCTCCCTCTGCAACTGGATCCTGGACTTCCTGACGGACTGCCCCCAGGTGGTGAGGGTAGGTAGCAACACATCTGCCATGCTGATCCTCAACACTGGAGCTCCCCAGGGGTGCGTGCTCAGTCCCCTCCTCTACTCCCTGTTTACCCACGACTGCAAGACCAGGCACGACTCCAACACCATCATTAAGTTTGCAGATGACACAACAGTGGTAGGCCTGATCACCGACAACGACGAGACAGCCTATAGGTAGGAGGTCAGAGGCCTGGCCGTGTGGTGCCAGAATAACAACCTATCCCTCAACGTAACCAAGACAAAGGAGATGATTGTGGACTACAGGAAAAGGAGGACCGAGCACGTCCCCAATCTCATCGACGGGGCTGTAGAGGAGCAGGTTGAGAGCTTCAGGTTGAGCTCACACAGGAGGTTGAGCGCACACATTTCACCAGTTGTATTTGGCGCACGTGACAAATAAACTTTGATTTGATTTGAAACTTCCTCTGAATCTTTCAATAAGACCTCTAGCTTATTTGAAGAACACACAAAGATAGAACAAATGTAAATTAATTTCATTAGGCATTATTCATACAAACACATTTTTGTTTATTGTGACACAGCATCAGTGAGATTCAAACCTTCTGTTCTATATCCATAGAATTAGGCCACTGCACCACCAGGATACAGCTAGCATACCGTGTTTTTTACGCATACAAAGCTGTTCATTTTAGTCTACTAAAACAGACCCCATTTCAAAGGAAACAAGCACTCCTTAATAAGATCAGGTGTGACCAATTAGTGGGCACAGCCAACACACCTAAATACGCTTAACAAGATAGAGGATAGAGAGAGTTTTGTTGATGCTGAGAACGGAATGTATGTGTTTTAAAATAACATTCTTAGAACATAGAACAATTTTTCTTGTGGTTTTTATGGAAAGTTCTCAACGTGATCTGAACAATTTGAGAACATGACTTTAAACAGAACCATGAGGAAACCTGTAGTAAAAGTTACGATGAAGTACTGAAATTCCCACAGAAGAACATTGTTTTCTTAGAGTCTGAATAATTGGAGAGCATTCCCAATGTCCAACCAGTTGGAGAACGTTCCAGGAACATTACCAGAATTGAAATTAAACGTAACCATGTTTGAACTTTTAGGAAATATTATGTTAACGTAATGAAATACCAAGAAAATATTTTCCTTAAATGTGCTGAGAATGTTCCAGAGCCAAGCAACTGTCCTGCACCATTCTGTTGGGGAATAATCAGAATTGGTTGGTAACATAGGTAAGATGTTTTATATTCATCATATGTTTGTAAGTTACTTCTCATCAGAATGTTATTTTTGTATAATACTGTGGCGGGGTTGCAGTATCTGTTCTCTGTCAAGACTAAGTTACGTGGGCCGGAGAGAGGGGAGAGGTCAAGCGTGTATCTCTTGGCTCCACAATGTCTGTGTGCCAGTCAGTGTGTCTCTGTGATCTTGTCAAGATAGGATGGATTTGATATATGCCTGTTGATATGGAGGATTGGTTTATGGTTCTGAGTTTGAGAAAATAACATGTTTTAGGAGACAAAGCTGAACGATGAATTATGCCGATGCTGTCTGGCTATGTGTGTCTTTGCTATAAAGGATCTCAGTTGAAATGTGGAAGGGACTCTCAGAGAATTCATTGATAGACACTGAATTGATCTGAGAGTCACAGGGTTGTGATAGAGCTCATATAATTAAAGATGGACCTTGTGATAACTAACTCTGACTGGTGTGTGGTTTGCTCTCATGATTTGGTAAATAGAGGAAATTTCCACGACAATTCCCAGAAAGCTGTGGGATGGTTGTATGCAAAACAACCATAGGACAACCACGCTAACACCAGCTCTTAGAAACATAGGGTTCTCAGAACGTTATGCGCTAGCTGGGTAATACGTAGTGAACTCAACGACCAGTACTGCATCACTTCTCAGTATTTCCATAGTAGATGGTATTTCTGTCTCTCTGTCTGACTATCTTTCTCACTTATTCCCGGGGGACAATAATCAGTAGGCCCAAACTCAATGACAGGGCTGACTATCCTCTGTATAACTTCTCCATATTTCCATCAATGTTCTGTTTCCTGTCAGCACAAGAGTGTCACCACAATGGGCTCTGCTAAATGCCACCTACAGTACATCACCATAAAGATCTCCATAGTGGTTTCCCTTTCTCGGGTTGCAGAACCAATCACAATCACTGCTTCAACACCACAAAAACAAACACTCTTTCGCAATTTTGCTCTCGCAAGCACAGGGTTCACTCTGCTGCCATATAGCAGACAGAGACAATACACAAGCTTCAAAGACAGAACCGAAAGACTGAAACACAGCTTCTATCACCAGGCCATCAGACTGTTGAACAGCTTCTATCACCAGACCATCAGACTGTTGAACAGCTTCTATCACCAGACCATCAGACTGTTGGACAGCTTCTATCACCAGGCCATCAGACTGTTGAACAGCTTCTATTACCAGGCCATCAGACTGTTGAACAGCTTCTATCACCAGACCATCAGACTGTTGAACAGCAAGATTGAATCTCTGAGTTGACAAGGTAAAAATAAGTTGTTCTGCCCCTGAACAAGGCAGTTAACCAACTGTTCCTAGGCCGTCGTTGTAAATAAGAATTTGTTCTTAACTGACTTGCCTAGTTAAAAAAAGGTTAAAAAAAATAAGCCTAAAATAGCATTTTTCCCCGTGAGGACCGGCAAAATGTCCCAAATGTTCCTTGTGTGGACTGCTGGTACCCAAAAGGATAGTCTCTCTCTCTCTCTCTCTCTCTCTCTCTCTCTCTCTCTCTCTCTCTCTCATACACACACGCACGCACGCACGCACGCACGCACACACACACACACACACACACACACAAAACAATTAGCGCCACAATCAGCACCTTTGTCCGAGTTACAGATAGACATGATCCAAGCCAGGTTAACGCATCCACACCCACAACCGGGGTGGAGGGTAGAGGGGGTGGAGGGTAGAGGGATGAGAGGGTGGAGGGTAGAGGGATGAGGGGGTGGAGAGTAGAGGGATGAGGGGGTGGAGGGTAGAGGGATGAGCGGGTGGAGGGTAGAGGGATGAGGGGGTGGAGGGTAGAGGGATGAGGGGGTGGAGAGTAGAGGGATGACGGGGTGGAGGGGGGGAGGAGAGTAGTTAGGGTTAGGTTTAAAATTGTAAGAAGATAAACTGTAAAAATGAGTGGGGTTTATGTCTTTGTGGCAACTAGTGGCGACCCCTCCTCTCCTTGTGCCTTCCTCATTTTCTCCCCTCACAGCATACCATTGCAACTAGATGACCTCAGTATGTCTCAGACAAAATGAGAAATGATTGAACAGAGCTTTGGGAGACAACTGTGGGATATGAGTGCTGTTGGTGTGTTCTAATATCGTCTCTGTTTTGTTTAGTTAGCGTGAGTAAGGCCTTACACTGAGCAGAGTGCAGTACAGTATAGTGTGTGTGTGTGTGTGTGTGTGTGTGTGTGTGTGTGTGTGTGTGTGTGTGTCATCCATTTCTGCAATCAGGGAATACTGAGCACACAGCTGTATGCAGGATTACCATTATTGTAATATCATGCATCCTCCGAAAGCTTGTTAAGATGTTAAGATAATAGGACATGCCGTTTTCCCCTCATGGGGCTAAATGCTCCTAAGTTATTTTATTCTTAGAATGTATTTAAGGGGCAATCTGCAGTTCAAACAACAACAAAACGCACACCCGGCCAATGTTTTGGTAAACAGCTGAGGGATGGGGCTGGAGAAATGTTACCACGCTCAAATCATAGACAGAGATATGGATACAACGACTGCTCATCCATGAGATCAGCATTACATTTAAACCATGTTTTGATTCTATACAGTTTTTCCTTTACGATTACATTGTTACAAACAATGGTGTGAAAAAAGTTTCGATTTGGGTTCTGATGCTGTATAAGAGTTAAACTAAGCTCATGAGATACTTACAGTATGAGTTATTTTCTTCAAGAATCAATGTGTATCTATTATTAATTTAAAAGTCAAAATATGAATGTACCAATCACAGAGTACCCCTTTAATGAAAATGGAATAGTATAGACAATCACTGTGATGGGTGCTGAGATATTACAGCCATGGATTTGAGCAGGAGATATCAAATAAAATGGAATAGTATAGACAATCACTGTGATGGGTGCTGAGATATTACAGCCCTGGATTTGAGCAGGAGATTTAGAAGAGTTATGGCTTGGGGTTAGAAGCTGTTCAGGGTCCATTTTTAGGGCCTTCCTCTGACATCGCCTGGTCCTGGATGGCAGGGAGTTCGGAAGCACTTACCCTCCAGTTGCCATACCAAGCAGCGCTGCAGTCAAGATGCTCTCGATGGTGCAGCTGTACAACCTCAGGACCCGTGCCGAGTCTTTTCAAGCCTCCTGAGTGGGAAGAGTCATTGTTATGCCCTCTTCACGACTGTGTAGGTGTGTGAGGACCATGATAGGTCCTTAGTGATGTGGACACCGAGGAACTTGAAGCTCTCGACCCTCTCCACTACAGCCCTGTAAACGTGAATGGGGGTGTGCTCGGCCTTCCGCTTCCTGTAGTCCACAACCAGCGCCTTTGTCCGAGTTACTGACACACACACACACACACACACACACACACACACACACACACACACACACACACACACACACACACACACACACACACACACACACACACACACACACACACACAGGCTTATTTTATATTTTCCACCTCAATGGAATCATCTCAAAGCAATTCATTTCTTGTGCTGGTTCTGAAAACAGTGTGAAAGCTCTGGGGACTACAGGAGTTTATTTCTCAGGTCCCATACCACTATGTCTATTGTTTAACTGTTCAATCAAAGCTCATCTCCCTCTGGTAAATATTGACTTGGACTTTCCCCGGAAATGAGTTCCTTTGATATTTTTAGTAGTAATTGTCCACCAATATTGAATTGCAAAAGGTTGGTAGTTATATTAAATTAAGTGCTCTTTAATGTAAACCACATGGACCATTCAATAAGACTTGCCAAAGTCCCAAAACCCAGCATCTTGAAATGTCCCTCTGCACCATCTCTGACTTCTAGGAAGATTTTAACCCACTTAACCCCCAAATATCTCAACATTTTGACCCTCATTGGCGCAGGTAGCCTTAGTGGTTAGAGTGTTGGGCCAGTAACTGAAAGGTTGTTGGATCAAATCCTTGAGCTGACAAGGTAAAAATCTGTAGTTGTGCCCCCTGATCAAGGCAGTTAACCCACTGTTCCCTGGGTGTTGTGGATTTTGATAAAGGCAGCCTGCCTCACCACTCTGATTCAGAGGGGTTGGGTAAAATGCAGGAGACACATTTCAGTTGAATGCATTCAGTTGTTCAACTGACTAGGTATCCCCTTTTCTCTACCTCCACAATAGTGTGGGCGGGCAGGCGGGCAGGGAGGCTCTACCTATCCTGTCAGCAATGATGACTGATAAGCAGCGTTGACTCATTAACAACTGGAGAACAAGAAGCCTGAGGCCTTAGTTATTTTGTTGAATTACTGGCTAGTGACTGTGACATTAATAATATGAGGCTTTTTCATCGCCCTCTAACTCTCTCTCTACTCTTGACGGCCCAGGCCACTGGTTTCCCAACCTGTGTGCATACTGGATGTATCAAGTGCTGATTTGGGACCAGTTTTGCAGTTTATAAATCACAAGGGAAAAGGTTACATGGACATGGAAAGAACTGATCCTAGATCTCTACTCTGGATGGACCCGCCCAGACCACTGATATCCAGTTCATCCCTATTCTCCACCCTTCTTCCGAAGTGTGGACTTGCACACTTCCTTTCATAGATTTAAAAGCATTGCATTGGTGTAATCATTGGCTAAAGGAAGGTCTTTTGAATACATGACAGGAAGTCTTCGCCCTTTGAGAGAAGAATGAGGATGCAGCCTTACTAGATGGAAAGCTGCTGAGAGAGAGACAGAGTGAGAGAGAGTGAGAGATGGAAAGAGGGAGAGAAACAGAGAGACAGACAGAGAGAGAGATTGACAGAGAAAGAGAGAGAGTGAGAGATTACACCCTGAGAGAGGTCTCAGCCTCCAGTATTTATGCTGCAATAGCTTATGTGTCGGGGGCTAGGGTCAGTCTGTTATATCTGGAGTACTTCTCCTGTCTTATCCGGTGTCCTGTGTGAATTTAAGTATGCTCTCTCTAATTCTCTCTCTCTTTCTATCTCTCACTTTCTCTTGGAGGTCCTGAGCCCTAGGACCATGCCTCACTACATGGCCTGATGACTCCTTGCTGTCCCCAGTCCATCTGGTCGTGCTGCTGCTCCAGTTTCAACTGTTCTGCCTGCGGCTATGGAACCCTGACCTGTTCACCGGACGTGCTACCTTGTCCCAGACCTGCTGATTTCAACTCTAGAAACAGCAGGAGCAGTAGAGATACTATGAAAAGCCAACTGACATTTACTCCTGAGGTGCTGACCTGTTGCACCCTCTACAACCACTGTGATTATTATTATTTGACCCTGCTGGTCATCTATGAACATTTGAACATCTTGGCCATGTTCAATTATAATTTATACCCTGCACAGCCATAAGAGGCCACCCCTTATAGCCTGGTTAGATTTTTTCCTAGGTTCTGGCCTTTCTAGGGAGTTTTTCCTAGCCATCGTGCTTCTACACCAGCTCTACTTGCTGTTTGGGATTTTAGGCTGTGTTTCTGTACAGCACTTTGTGACATCAGCTGATGTAAGAAGGCCTTTATAATGACATTTGATTGATTTGATTGATGAGCAGATTTCAGCAAGCACATTTACAGGATATTACCTTCCAAAATATAACCTTCACTCCATATCAAAACTCCAAACCTACAACCTGATTTTGGACGGAATTACCTGGAAGGATTCCTACTACCAAAGATGATTATTTCCAAGATATACAGCAAATGCTCTGTCAAACAAACAACAGAAACCTGAAAACACCATTCAACCTGGAACCGAGTGAATAATGTTTAGTCTGAAACTATTTTAAATCCAAAAATAAAAAAAATAAAAAATAATATTTTTAACTCTATAAGGACTGAATGCTAAGTCAAGGCTACCAAGCTTGCTAGGACAGATACAGATGCAACTTCAATTAGCACTGAGGTCTGAAGTGAGAGTTGTCAAAGCCCTTGAGCCCAACAAATGTCAGGAGAATCTCAAAGCCTACCCAACCCCCCAAATGCAGAGGCCTTTGATGCCTCCTCCCGCTGTTCAGTGGTAATTACAATACTGTACCCTCTGGATATAAAAAATGATAAGGGACGAAAAGAGTACAAGAATAAGGTTCTTATGGAAAATCCAGAGACACTTTTTGTTGACTATTATAAAAATGGGAACATAATCAATTTAATCTTCCACACAGACCATCCCCTGGCATGGTGCAGTGCTATATTACCAATGGGTGGAAACTCAGGATACCAGACAACGAGGAGTCAGCCAATGTGAACATGTACAAATCTGGAACAGTAATCGTATAGGGCAACCCCAAACAGTTTCAGCTGGACTTTCACATTATCAAAGAGATAGCTCAGCAGGACAAGCTCTCTCTTGAGAAAGATACCCCCACCCTGAGTGTGTCAGACCAGAACTCTTCATTACACAATCCCACAGACGAGAAACCCCAAGCGGAAAGTCGACTTCCCAGCACAGAGTACTAATCCCTCATTGACATGATGCACAAAATCACCCAGCTGGAGGTAAGGCAGGTGGAGCTGGAACAGCAGTGGCCTCGACATCATAGCAGGACAGACAAATGAAGAACCCCAATCCCAGGGGATCCCAACCCCTCTGAGCACCCCCCCGACAGCCACCCTGATAGCCCTCCTGACTACCCCCTCACACCCACTGAGGACATACACAAGCCACAGATTGTACTCCTTATGGACTCAAACGGGAAATATATACAAGAAAAAAACTTTTTCCCAAACACAGTGTGTCTAAACTCTGGTGTCCAAACACCCAGTATGCCCTAGACCTTTTGTCTGAGGATCAAATCAAATCAAAATGAAATCAAATTTTATTTGTCACATACACATGGTTAGCAGATGTTAATGCGAGTGTAGCGAAATGCTTGTGCTTCTAGTTCCGACAATGCAGTAATAACCAACGAGTAATCTAGCTAACAATTCCAAAACTACTACCTTATACACACAAGTGTAAAGGGATAAAGAATATGTACATAAAGATATATGAATGAGTGATGGTACAGAGCGGCATAGGCAAGATGCAGTAGATGGTATCAAGTACAGTATATACATATGAGATGAGTATGTAAACAAAGTAGCATAGTTAAAGTGGCTGGTGATACATGTATTACATAAAGATGCAGTAGATGATATAGAGTACAGTATATACGTATACATATGAGATAAATAATGTAGGGTATGTAAACATTATATTAAGTAGCATTGTTTAAAGTGGCTAGTGATATATTTTACATCAATTCCCATTATTAAAGTAGCTGGAGTTGAGTCAGTGTGTTGGCAGCAGCCACTCAATGTTAGTGGTGGCTGTTTAACAGTCTAATGGCCTTGAGATAGAAGCTGTTTTTCGGTCTCTCTGTCCCAGCTTTGATGCACCTGTACTGACCTCACCTTCTGGATGATAGCGGGGTGAACAGGCAGTGGCTCGGGTGGTTGTTGTCCTTGATGATCTTTATGGCCTTCCTGTGACATCGGGTGGTGTAGGTGTCCTGGAGGGCAGGTAGTTTGCCTCCGGTGATGCGTTGTGCAGACCTCACCACCCTCTGGAGAGCCTTACGGTTGTGGGCGGAGCAGTTGCCATACCAGGCGGTGATACAGCCCGACAGGATGCTCTCGATTGTGCATCTGTAGAAGTTTGTGAGTGCTTTTGGTGACAAGCCAAATTTCTTCAGCCTCCTGAGGTTGAAGAGGCGCTGCTGCGCCTTCTTCACGATGCTGTCTGTGTGGGTGGACCAATTCAGTTTGTCTGTGATGTGTACGCCGAGGAACTTAAAACTTACTACCCTCTCCACTACTGTTCCATCGATGTGGATAGGGGGGTGTTCCCTCTGCTGTTTCCTGAAGTCCACAATCATCTCCTTAGTTTTGTTGACGTTGAGTGTGAGGTTATTTTCCTGACACCACACTCCGAGGGCCCTCACCTCCTCCCTGTAGGCCGTCTCGTCGTTGTTGGTAATCAAGCCTACCACTGTTGTGTCGTCCGCAAACTTGATGATTGAGTTGGAGGCGTGCGTGGCCACGCAGTCCTGGGTGAACATGGGGAGTACAGGAGAGGGCTCAGAACGCACCCTTGTGGGGCCTCAGTGTTGAGGATCAGCGGGGTGGAGATGTTGTTACCTACCCTCACCACCTGGGGCGGCCCGTCAGGAAGTCCAGTACCCAGTTGCACAGGGCGGGGTCTCGAGCTTGATGACGAGTTTGGAGGGTACTATGGTGTTAAATGCTGAGCTGTAGTCGATGAACAGAATTCTCACATAGGTATTCCTCTTGTCCAGATGGGTTAGGGCAGTGTGCAGTGTGGTTGAGATTGCATCGTCTGTGGACCTATTTGGGCGGTAAGCAAATTGGAGTGGGTCTAGGGTGTCAGGTAGGGTGGAGGTGATATGGTCCTTGACTAGTCTCTCAAAGCACTTCATGATGACGAAAGTGAGTGAGTGCTACGGGGCGGTAGTCAACTAGGGTCACCCTGCCACATAATAATACACACAGGCACAAACGACCTGAGAGCACAGCATGAAATTGTGGCCACACTATTCAAAAGAGTGATTGAAAAAGCTTCTTCTACTTTCCCCAATGCACAAGTGGTTATCTCCTTCCTGCTACCACAGCAGGTAAATGCAAGTATTTCCCATGACTGTGCCTCAAAACCAAATGTTAACCTGGCCCACCACTCCACACTGGACTTGAACAGCCCTTACGACCAGGTCCACCTATACAAGGCAGCAGTGCCCACCTTCGCCCGTACCTTAAATTACATTGCCCTCAACTGCAGCCCCAACACCTCACACAGGAGCAACAGATCAATAGACACCTCACACAGACCAGCTAGACACTCCCAGACAGACCTGATTGATTTGATTGACATAGAGGACCCACGCCAAGAAGACCTACATCTAGACCACAGCACCACACGCCACACCCCCACCCCCACCCCAGCCAATCCACACCCCTGCAAGTCAACCATGCCCACCCTGATCAGACCAATGCCCCTCCTGCCCTCCCCATACCCCCCAATACCGCAAAGAGGGCCTCAACATGAAAGTCACACATATGCCTAGGCCATGAGTAAGCAAACAGGCCCAACCCCCACACTTACACTAGCCCAAGCCAATGTAATGTACCAGATGCTCAGCAGGCTCAGCTGACACTTACTGGTCTGAGGCCAAACCACACGACTAACAACATTGGACACTTTATGGAACACAAAGCCTACACTATATCATCCTGGAATATCCAAGCCCTGTGGTCATCTGCCTTTGGCCTAAAGAGCAGGAACCTGGGCATCAAAGAAATCAGAAATACAGACATTGTCATCCTACAAGAAACATGGTATAGATGAGATGGACCCACTGGTTGCCCTCTAGGTTACAGAGAGCTGGTAGTCCCATCCACCAAACTACCAGCTGTGAAACAGGGAAGGGACTCAGGCGGTATGCTAATTTGATATAGAGCAGCCCTAACTCACTCTATTCAATTATTCAAAACAGGAACATTTTACATTCGGCTAGAAATTCTAAAGGAAATAATTTCAACAGAGAAAAATGTCCTCCTGTGTGCTACCTATATCCCCCATACTTTGATGAAGACATCCTGGAGGGGGAAATCAATCATTTCCAGGCCCAGGGACATGTACTAGTCTGCGGCGACTTAAATGTCAGAACCGGACAAGAACCTGACACCCTCAGCTCACAGGGGGACAAACACCTACCTGGAGGTGACAGCATTCCCTTCCCCATATGCCCCCCTAGGCACAACTATGACAACAGAACCAACAAAAACGGGTCACAACTTCTGCAGCTCTGTCACACGCTGGATATGTACATAGTCAATGGTTGGCTTCGAGGGGACTCCTATGGTATGTACACCTATAGCGCATCTCTTGGCAGTAGTACTGTAGACTATTTTATCACTAACCTCAACCCAGAGTCTCTCAGAGTGTTCACAGTCAGCCCACTGACACCCCTATCAGACCACAGCAAAATCACAGTCTACTTGAACAGAGCAATACTCAATCATGAGGCATCAAAGCCAGAGGAACTGAAAACTATTAAGAAATGCTATAGATGTAAGGAAAAGTAGTGTAGAAACCTACCAAAAAACTATTAGGCATTCAAAAATGTAGACAACTTCCTGGACAAAACGTTGCACTGTAATAGTGAAGGTGTAAACTTAGCAGTAGAAACCTAAACAGTGTATTTGACCTCTCATCTTCCATATCAAATCTAAACATTTCAAACAGAAAACCGAAGAAAATAAACAACAATGACAAATGGTTTGATGGAGAATGCAAAAACCGAAGAAAGAAATTGAGAAACCTATCCAAGCAAAAACATAGAGACCCAGAAAACCTGAGTCTACACCTTCACTATGGTGAATCACTAAAACAATACAGAAATACACTATGGAAAAAGAAGGAACAGCATGTCAGAAATCAGCTCAATGTAATTGAAGAATCCATAGACTCTAAACACTTCTGGGAAAATTGAAAAACACTAAACAAACAACAACACGTTATCTATCCAAAACGGAAAGTTATCTATCTAAAACGGAGATGTATGGATAAACCACTTCTCCAATCTTTTTGGCCCTACAACAAAGTACAAACAGCAAAAATATATACATGATCAAATACAAATCTTAGAATCAACTATTAAAGACTACCAGAACCCACTGGACTTTCCAATTACATTGAACGAACTACAGGACAAAATACAAACCCTCCAACCCCAAAAAAGCCTGTGGGATTGATGGTATCCTCAATGAAATGATAAAAAAAAACAGACCATGAATTCCAATTTAACGTCATCCTCAGCTCTGGCATTTTCCCCAATATTTGGACCCAAGGACTGATCACCCCAATCCACAAAAGTGGAGACAAATTTGACCCCAATAACTACCGTGGAATATGTGTCAACAGCAACCTTGGGGAAATCCTCTGCATTATCATTAACAGCAGACTAGTTCATTTCCTCAGTGAAAACAATGTATTGAGCAAATGTCAAATTGGCTTTTTACCAAATTACCATACGACAGACCATGTATTCACCCTGCACACCTTAATTGACAAACAAACAAACCCAAACAAAGTCAAAGTCTTCTCATGCTTTGTTGATTTCAAAAAAGCTTTTGACTCAATTTGACATGAGGGTCTGCTATATAAACTGATGGAAATTGGGGTTGGGGGAAAAAAATACAACATTATAAAATCCGTGAACACAAACAACAAGTGTGCGTTTAAAATTGGCAATAAACACACACGTTTATTTCCACAGGGCCGTGAGGTGAGACAGGGATGCAGCTTAAGCCCCTCCCTCTTCAACATATATATCAATGAATTGACGAGGGCACTAGAACAGTCTGCAGCACCTGGCCTCACCCTACCAGAATCTGAAGTCAAATGTCTACTGTTTGCTGATGATCAGGTGCTTCTGTTACCAACCAAGGAGGGCTTAGAGCAGAACCTAGATCTTCTGCACAGATTCTGTCAGACCTGGGCCCTGACAGTAAATCTCAGTAAGACAAAAATAATGGTGTTCCAAAAAAGGTAACGTTGCCAACACCACAAATACAAATTCCATCTAGACACCATTGCCTTAGAGCACACAAAAAACTATACATACCTTGGCCTAAACTTCAGCACCACAGGTAACTTCCAGAAAGCTGTGAATGAGCTGAGAGACAAGGCATGAAGGGCCTCCTATGCAATCAAAAGGAATTTAAAATTCAACATACCAATTATGATCGGGCTAAAAATTAATCAGTTATAGAATCAGTTATAGAACCCATTGCCCTTTATGGATGTGAGGTCTGAGGTCCGCTCACCAACCAAGAATTCACAAAATGGGACAAACACAGAAATATCCTCTGTGTACAACGTAAAACACCAAATAATGAATGCAGAGCAGAAGTAGGTCGATACCCGCTAATTATCAAAATCTAGAAAAGAGACATTAAATTCTTCAACCACCTAAAAGGAAGCGATTCCCAAACCTCCCAAAAATAAGTCATCACCTACAGAGAGATGAACCTGGAGAAGAGTCCCCTAAGCAAGCTGGTCCTGGGGCTCTGTTCACAAACACAAACAGACCCCACAGAGCCCCAGAACAGCAACACAATTAGACCCAAACAAATCATGAGAAAACAAAAAGATAATTACTTGACACATTTGAAATAATGAACAAAAAACAGAGCAAACTAGAATGCTATTTGGCCCTAAACAGAGAATACACAGTGGCAGAATACCTGTCTACTGTGACTGACCAAAACTTAAGGAAAGCTTTGACTATGTACAGACTCAGTGAGCATATCATGGCCATTGAGAAAGGCCGCCATAGGCAAACCTGGCTCTCAAGAGAAGACAGGTTATGTGCACACTGCCCACAAAATGAGATGGAAACTGAACTGCATTTGTGACCTGTTGCCACAAGAAAAGGGCAAGTGAAGAACAAACACCATTGTAAAAACAAGCAATGTATGACCATATTAGAGACACATATTTCCCTCAGATTACACAGATCCACAAAGAATTAGAAAACAAACCCAGTTTTGATTAACTCCCATATTTACTGGGTGAAATTCCAGTGTGCCCATCACAGCAGCAAGATTTGTGACAGCAGCAAGATTTGCCACAAGAAAAGGGAAACCAGTGAATAACAAACACCATTGTAAATACAACCCATATTTATACTTATTTATTTTCCCTTGTGTACTTTAACCATTTGTACATTGTTACAACACTGTATATATACATAATGACATTTGACATGTCTTCATTATTTTGGAACTTCTGTGAGTGTAATGTTTACTGTACATTTTAATTGTTTATATCACGTTTGTTTATTATGTACTTAACTTGCTTTGGCAATGTTAACATATGTTTCCCATGCCAATAAAGCCCTTAAATTGAATTGAATTGAAATTGAATTGACAGAGAGAAATAGACAGAGAGAGACAGACATAGAGTCAGAGATGGATGGAGAGATAGACAGACAGACAGACAGAGACAGAGAGAGACAGATAGAAAGAGAGAGAGACAGAGACAGAGAGACAGACAAAGAGAGAGAGAGAGAGATGGAAAGAGGGAGAGCTAGAGAGACAGAGAGAGAAAGGAAAGAAACCCTAAATGTTCAGTCCTCATCATCCTCCCTGTACATTTTACATTTGAATCCACAGGACATGGTTTTCGATTACCCGTTTTCCAGTAGAAGGCTTTCACGTGCACATGGCCAATCCACTGTAATATAAGGACATTTTGACTCATCACACAATGTGGTTCCCTTGTCGTGTTACTACCTCGTCTCCTTTCATCTCAACTGGATGGCACGGAAATGAATTCCAGGTTTGCTGTTGGTTTGCTGAATTACAATGAATCAGTATAACGAGTCAGGAGATGGAAGACAGCTGAGTGTCTGAGAAAGGAGGTTGCCTTCAATGAGAATGTAATTACGGCAGATGGATTTTTTTTAAAGTCTCAGAAACATGACGTAAATAAAGATGTCTCTCACTGAAGAGTAACGTGACGAGGAGATGGACTTATGGCTGGACCAAACAGAATCAGAATAATGTTTGACATGACAGAGAGCTGTGACTGGAATAATGTGTCCCACCCATTACAGTGCAATTCAAATGAATGTCTCTGTTACAGCCTGAATTCAAAATGGATGCACGTCATTTGTGACGCAGCCCTAGTCTGCTCTGCTATCAGTCTGCATGGTAACAGGTGTGTGCGGTCGTCGTGGTAACAGCAGCATGTGTGTGCCTGTTAATAAGGTCATGTGGGAATAGGATTAGAAAGTATCTCACAGGAATCTCACCCTCTCTGAACTCACACACATGCTGCAGCAGAGAACTGGGAATGGAGGGCTGTGTGTGTGTCTGTGTCTCTCTGTCTGTGTTTCTCTCTCTCTGTGTGTGTGTGTGTGTGTGTGTGTGTGTGTGTGTGTGTGTGTGTGTGTGTGTGTGTGTGTGTGTCTGTGTCTCTCTGTCTGTGTTTCTCTGTGTGTGTGTGTGTGTGTGGGTGGGTGTGTGTGCGAGAGTGAAAGAGAGAGAGTGAGAGTGTGTGCATGTGAGAGATAGAGAGTGTGTGTCAGATACAGTGCCTTCACCCCCTTGGCGTTTTCCTATTTTGTTACATTACAACCTGAAAATTAAATAGATTTTTATTTGGATTTCATGTAATGGACATACAGTCCAAATTGGTGACGTGAAATGAAAAAATAACTTCAATTTTTTTAAGTGGTGGGTGCAGACCCCCTTTGCTATGAAGCCCCTAAATAAGGTCTGGTGCAACCAATTACCTTCAGAAGTCACATAATTAGTTAAATAAAGTCCACCTGTGTGCAATCTAAGTGTCACATGATCTGTCACATGATCTCAGTATATATACACCTGTTCTGAAAGGCCACAGAGTCTGCAACACCACTAAGTAAGGGGCAACCCCAAGCAAGCGGCACCATGAAGACCAAGGAGCTCTCCAAACAGGTCAGGGACAAAGTTGTGGAGAAGTACAGATCAGGGTTGGGTTATAAAAAACGTCAGAAACTTTGAACAATCCACGCAACACCATTAAATCCATTGTTAAAAAATAGAAAGATAATGGCACCAAAACAAATTTGCCAAGAGAGGGCCACCCACCAAAAGAGACCAAAGATAACCCTGAAGGAGCTGCAAAGCTGTCCATAGGACCACTTTAAGCCGTACACTCCTCAGAGCTGGGCTTTACCGAAGAGTGGCCAGAAAAAAGCCGTTGCTTAAAGAAGGAATAAGCAAACACATTTGGTGTTCGCCAAAACTCATGTTGGAGACTCCCCAAACATATGGAAGAAGGTACTCTGGTCAGATGAGACAAAAATGTTGCTTTTTGTCCATCAAGGACAATGCTTTGTCTGGCGCAAACCCAAAACCTCTCTTCACCCCGAAAATACCATCGACACAATGAAGCATGGTGGTGGCAGCATCATGCTGGGGGGATGTTTTCATCGGCAGGGACTGTGAAACTGGTCAGAATTGAAGGAATGATGGATGGCGCTAAATACAGGGAAATTATTAAAGGAAACCTGTTTCAGTCTTCCAGTGATTTGAGACTGGGACGGAGGTTCACCTTCCAGCAGGACAATGACTCTATGCATACTGCTAAATCAACACTCGAGTGGTTTAAGGGGAAACATTTAAATGTCTTGGAATGGCCGAGTCAAAGTCCAGACCTAAATCCAATTGAGAATCTGTGGTATGACTTAAAGATTGCTGGAACCCATCCAACTTGAAGGAGCTGGATCAGTTTTAAATGCTGTAATTGCTGCAAAAGGTGGTTCTACAAAGTATTGACTTTGGGGGGGGGGGGGGGGGGGGGGGGGGGGTGAATAGTTATGCATGCTCAAGTTTTCTGTTTTTTTTTTGTTTCACAAGAAAAAATATTTTGCATCTTCAAAGTGGTGGGCATGTTTTGTAAATCAAATGAGACAAACCCCCCCAACAATCTATTTCAATTCCAGGTTGTAAGGCAACAAAATAGGAAAAATGCCAAAGGGTATATATATATATATCTGTAAGGGGTGCGTACTGGCGGCAGAGAAGTCAGGCGCAGGAGAGCAAAAGCAGTGTTACAACGGCGCAGTTTAATAATAATTTATCCCCGTAAACAGAACAATCAATGCAATAGGTACAGAACCCATCGCACGCCAGAATAACGTACACAAGCACTTACAATAAACAATTCCGGACAAGGATAAGGGGGGAACAGAGGGTTAAATAAACAACATGTAATGATGGAATTGAAACCAGGTGTGTGGGAAGACAAGACAAAACAAATGGAAAATGAAAAATGGATCAATGATGGCTAGAAGACCGGCGACGCCGAACGCCTCCCGAACAAGGAGAGGAACCAACTTCGGAGGAAGTCGTGACACTGACATCTGTTTTTTGGGGGGAAAATCATGAATTCATTTTTAAAAATAATTTATTGCCAGGGCCCAATTATGGCAATACTGCTCTAGAATGTTAAGGTTCTGTTGAAGACCTTCTTTTGTTGGTGATAGAAGTACCAAATCATCAGCATATAGCAGGTATTTTACCTCTGTGTCAAATAGTGTGAGTCCTGGGGCTGCAGTCATCAGCATATAGCAGGTATTTTACCTCTGTGTCAAATAGTGTGAGTCCTGGGGCTGGGTGGTCCAACATGTCTGCTAATTCATTGATATAAATGTTGAAAAGATTTGGACTCAAACTGCAGCCTTGTCTCACAATTCGAGGTTGTGAAAATAATTATGTTCTTTGGTTTTTGATTTTTATTGCACACTTGTTTTCCATGTACATACATTTGACTAATTCATACACCTTACCTTGGAGATTTTTGTAAAATAGCCCTTCGTGCCAAATAGAATCAAATGCTTTTTTAAAGTCAATAAAGCAAGCAAAGATTTTTCCCTGTCTTTTTCGGTGGACGTGTTTGTTAATTAGTGTGTGTAAGGTGCATATATGGTCAGTAGTGCGATGGTTTGGGAGAAAGCCAATTTGACATTTACTTATTACATTTTTTTTCTTGTAGAAAGATTTGAATTCTTGAATTCAAAATGCTACAGAAAACCTTTCCCAAGTTTCTGTTTACTCAAATTCCCCTGTAATTATTGGGGTCTGATTTGTCTCCACTTTGTCAGGGAGATGAGGGAGATGAGACCCTGGTTCCAGACGTCAGGAAAGCAGACAGAACTTAATACCATGTTGAACAACTTAAACACAGCATTTTGCAACTTTCATTTCTGATGTTATCTAAACCACAAGCTTTATTAAATTTTATAGATTTGAGCTTTTCATTTAGTTCTTGTTGGGTTATTGGTAATCTAATTGATTTTGGTTATTTTTATTGACTGAATCAAGGATGTTACATTTTTTTATTGAATTTCTAATTGTTTCTGTTGTAAGTCTTTTTGTGGGATGTTTTTGTATAGATTATCAAAATTGCGTTTTCAATTTCATCAGTGTCTTATTGGTATAATTACATTTCTTGCATTTCAGTGTAGGTTTATACTGTTTCAGAGTTTCAAAGTATTCATAAGTTACTTCTGGCTTGTTTTGCTGCTTATGTTTTTCATTTGACATTTGTCTTAGATGTTTTCTAATTGTTTTACATTCGTTGTCAAACCATTTTTCAGAAACATTTAGTTTTTTGTTTCTGATGTTGCATTTCTTTGGTTTTCTCAAATGTTCTTTTGATGTTTCTTTTTGGAAAATGCAGTTGATGTTTTGAGTAGCCGAATTGACACCTTCTTTATTGTTTTGGTATTGTGAGATATTTACAGTTTTTAACAATCACTTTTGGCACTAATTTCAGAACCTCGTGGTCATTTTTCAAAACTCTAGACACAAAACTCAAAACGGTCATCATTTGCAACACAGGTTCTCCAACACAGGTTCAAAACATTGCATTGTGCATTCATAGTGTTAAAGAAACCTTGCACTTGCAGAATCATTGGTTAAAATAACTCATTTATCATGAAATACCACAGGACCATTCATTTAGATCACCCACACACAAGATACAGATAGTTTCACTGTGTAGTTGTTCGTACAATAATTAAATATTGTAGTACAAAATATGTGATACATGTTTCATTATGTTACTACACGTAAATACATCACTGTAAAAGGACTAGTAGTTAGAATACTACAGACACAGTGGAATCATTGAGCAAAATGTGACATTTATTGATGAAATACAATAAAATCACAACAGGTTTCTTTGAATCAAAGCAGAAATAATTAGCTACAAAAAAGAAAAAATGTCAACTGCAGTCTTCCTCACCTGGCTTACTGTAAAACATCACTGCAGTCTTCCTCACCTGGCTTACTGTAAAACATCACTGCAGTGTTCCTCACCTGGCTTACTGTAAAACATCACTGCAGTCTTCCTCACCTGGCTTACTGTAAAACATCACTGCAGTGTTCCTCACCTGGCTTACTGTAAAACATCACTGCAGTCTTCCTCACCTGGCTTACTGTAAAACATCACTGCAGTCTTCCTCACCTGGCTTACTGTAAAACATCACTGCAGTGTTCCTCACCTGGCTTACTGTAAAACATCACTGCAGTCTTCCTCACCTGGCTTACTGTAAAACATCACTGCAGTCTTCCTCACCTGGCTTACTGTAAAAAGCAAAATAAAAGATTGATTACTGTACTTCTATATTTCCATCAACACCTGTCTTGTGGATTTGGCCACAGGTTCTCATCCACATCACAATGGATGTTTTCATTAGCCAAACATCTACGGAAGAATCTTCGGGCGAATCCGGGCCTGACACTGGTCTACCGTGATGTCATTGCATGGTGAATCCAGGCCTGACACGGGTCTGCCGTGATGTCATTGCATGGTGAATCCAGGCCTGACACTGGTCTGCTGTGATGTCATTGCATGGTGAATCCAGGCCTGACACTGGTCTGCCGTGATGTCATTGCATGGTGAATCCAGGCCTGACACTGGTCTGCCGTGATGTCATTGCATGGTGAATCCATGCCTGACACTGGTCTGCCGTGATGTCATTGCATGGTGAATCCAGGCCTGACACTGGTCTGCTGTGATGTCATTGCATGGCGAATCCAGGCCTGACACTGGTCTGCTGTGATGTCATTGCATGGCGAATCCAGGCCTGACACTGGTCTGCCGTGATGTCATTGCATGCGTCATCCATGGCCTGGAGAAGGGTGGCTTGTTCGTGAGGGCGCCTATCATATACCTTCCACCTCCATGTGGAGAAAAATGTGGGTTAAGGAAAGGAGAGTATGGGGGTAAGCACAGGGTGGTAAATTGTGGATGTGCCTGAAACCATGCTTGCACCATTTGAGCATGGTGGAACCTGACATTATCCCACACAATGACGTAGGTCACGCCATCAGCTCTACAGACCTGATTTAGCTCATCAAGGAAGGTTACATTCGAACAGCGAATCATGTGGCTGCCTGCAACTTAATATATAGAGTATATAGAGTAGAGAGCTTTAGATGTTGTTCAACCAAACATTAGAACGGGCAAGATGTGTAATCTAAGCAACTTTGATCCTGGTATGATTGTTGATGCCACACATGGTGATTCCAGCATCTCAGAAACAGCTGCCTTCCTGGGGTTTTTACGCACTACAGTCTCTAGAGTTTACAGAGAATGGTGCGATAAACAAAACACATTCAGTGAGCGGCAGTTCTGTGGACAAAAACACCTTGTTAATGAGAGAGGTCAGAGGAGAATGTCCAGACTCATTCAAGCTAACAGAAAGGCCACAAATGCTCAAATAACAGCTGTTTAAAACAGTGGTGTGCAGAAGGGCATCTCTTAACGTACAACACCATGAATAATTCAGGCTGTTGTGGAGGCAAAAGGGGGTCCTACCCAGGACTAGATAGGTGTACCTAATAAAGTGGCCGGTGAGTGTACAGTAATGTCAAATCTGAAAACATGGTCTGGAAAAGTGGTACATGGGACAATAGAAACTGTGTCTGATAAAGAATGATGATTAAATATTACATCCATAGATAATGTAGTCCAATTGGTTGGTTCCACGGTAATTGGTGTCAATGGATCTCGTTATCCTGAAACTTTCATGATCTAAACATGGAATATTGTTTGTCAGTTTCCATAAAATTATGCATTAAGAGTAACGCAACAGTTACCATCATTTTGAGCAGTTGTGTCAATTGATAGATGGATCATTGTAATGAAATGAATAGACAGTCATCTCAGATGTAATGCGTGAATAGACAGTCATCTCAGATGTAATGTGTGAATAGACAGTCATCTCAGATGTAATGTGTGAATAGACAGTCATCTCAGATGTAATGTGTGAATAGACAGTCATCTCAGATGTAATGTGTGAATAGACAGTCATCTCAGATGTAATGTGTGAATAGACAGTCATCTCAGATGTAATGTGTGAATAGACAGTCATCTCAGATGTAATGTGTGAATAGACAGTCATCTCAGATGTAATGTGTGAATAGACAGTCATCTCAGATGTAATGTGTGAATAGACAGTCATCTCAGATGTGATGTGTGAATAGACAGTCATCTCAGATGTAATGTGTGAATAGACAGTCATCTCAGATGTAATGTGTGAATAGACAGTCATCTCAGATGTAATGTGTGAATAGACAGTCATCTCAGATGTAATGTGTGAATAGACAGTCATCTCAGATGTAATGTGTGAATAGACAGTCATCTCAGATGTAATGAAATGAATAAACAGTCATCTCAGATGTAATGTGTGAATAGACAGTCATCTCAGATGTAATGTGTGAATAGACAGTCATCTCAGATGTAATGAAATGAATAAACAGTCATCTCAGATGTAATGTGTGAATAGACAGTCATCTCAGATGTAATGAAATGAATAAACAGTCATCTCAGATGTAATGCGTGAATTTCATTTTGAAATGGTAATACTTTGATGTTCAGTTGTGTCACTTTGAACAGGTGATTTTAGTTCAATGAACAAAGTATTTTATCTTTATGTGTATTGTATCCAAGCAATTGGAAAAAGTGTTAAGAGCTTTGAAAAATTAGCATTTTGATCATTGGTTGTGAGTTTTGTGTCTATAGAGTTTTGAAAAATGACATCAAGGTTCTGAAATTAGTGCCAAAGTGATTGTAAAAAGCTGTAAGAACTGTATAGAGTTCATAATTTCATTTCAGTTCAATGTTTCAATGAATCTCTCTGCACTGTTTTGAGCCCATCTGTACGATTGGTTTATGTTGTAGAGTTTATTGGTGTCACGTTTTGGACCTTAATTCTTTTATTATGTCTTTGTTTTAGTATGGTCAGGGCGTGAGTTGGGTGGGTTGTCTATGTTCCTTTTTCAAAGTTTTGGGATTTCTGTGTTTGGCCTGGTATGGTTCTCAATCAGAGGCAGCTGTTTATCGTTGTCCCTGATTGAGAACCATACTTAGGTAGCCTGGTTTGACTTTTGAGTTGTGGGTGATTATTTTCCGTGTTAGTGTTTGTTACCACACGGGACCGTTTCGTTTGTTTCACTTTGTTATTTAGTATTTTTGTAGTATTCAGTTTGTCTTATTAAAATGGACACTTACAACGCTGCAAATTGGTCCGACCTCTCTTACTCCTCAGAGGAAGACGACGAACGTTTCAGAATCCCCCACCACCAAAGGACCAAGCAGCGTGGTAACAGTCAGCAACAGCAGAGCTGGAGGCAGCGAAAGCTGAGAGGCGGCGGTATGAGGAGGCAGCATGGCAGCGCGGCTGGAAGCCCGAAAAATGTCTTGGGTGGGGGCACACGGGTAGTGTGGCGAAGTCAGGTAGGAGACCTGCGCCAACTCCCCGTGCTTACCGTGGAGAGAGAGGGACCGGGCAGGCACCGTGTTATGCTGTGAGACACACGGTGTCCCCGGTGCGCAGGCATAGCCCGGTGCGATACATAGCAGCGCCTCGTATCGGCCGGGCTAGAGTGGGCATCGAGCCAGGTGCCATGAAGCCGGCTCAGCGCATCTGGTCTCCAGTGCGTCTCTTCGGGCCGGGGTACATGGCACCAGCCTTGCGCATGGTGTCCCCGGTTCGCCAGCATAGCCCAGTGCGGACTATTCCACCTCACCGCACTGGCCTGGCTACGGGGAGCATTCAACCAGGTAAGGTTGGGCAGGCTCGGTGCTCGAGAGCTGCCAGAGTCGCCCGTCTGTCCTGAGCTGCCAGAGCCGGCCGTCTGTCCTGAGCTGCCAGAGTCGCCCGTCTGTCCTGATCTGCCAGAGTCGCCCGTCTGTCCTGATCTGCCAGAGTCGCCCGTCTGTCCTGAGCTGCCAGAGTCGCTCGTCTGTCCTGAGCTGCCAGAGTCGCCCGACAGTCAGGAGCTGCCAGAGCCGCCGGTCAGTCAGGAGCTGCCAGAGCCGCCCGACAGTCAGGAGCTGCCAGAGCCGCCGGTCAGTCAGGAGCTGCCAGAGCCGCCGGTCAGTCAGGAGCTGCCAGAGCCGCCAGTCAGTCAGGAGCTGCCAGAGCCGCCAGTCAGCCAGGAGCTGCCAGAGCCGTCCGTCAGCCAGGGGCTGCCAGAATCGCCTGTCACGCCGGCGCTGCCAGAATCGCCTGTCACTCCGGAGCTGCCGGAATCTCCCGCCTGTCCGGTGCTGCTGGAATCTCCCGCCTGTCCGGTGCTGCTGGAATCTCCCGCCTGTCCGGTGCTGCCGGGATCTCCCGTCCATTCGGGACCCGTGGCTTGGGTCCCCAGTCTGAGGTCGGCGGCGAGGGTTGCCACGTTAATTCACACACACACACACACACACACACACACACACACACACACACACACACACACACACACACAATTGCATATAATTATTATAATACCAGTGCCAATAAAATAAAGAATAGCTGTAAACAAATGAATAAGAATGGAAGAAGATTGCACAAAAAAAGTACGGTACAATGCAATGTAATAGGCAAACCCACGTGCGTGTGTGTGTGTGTGTGAATTAAAAGGTCTGTCTAGTCCAGTAGTCTGCATATTAGAAGCAGTAGTTGGCACATCTCTCCAATTGTTCTAGGTTTCTTTTGCCAGCATATGTAGGTTGATGATCTGAATGATACATGGTGTGGACTGCATCATGTGGCGCACTTCTCTGCCCGGCCCTAGAGTAGTGGTCAGTGGTGTGTTGTGATGGGCTGGATCTAGGAGAGCTGTGCTGTGATGGGCCGGGTCTAGTAGAGCTGTGTTATGATGGGACGGGTCTACTAGAGCTGTGTTGTGATGGGCCTGGTCTAGGAGAGCTGTGTTGTGATGGGCCTGGTCTAGGAGAGCTGTGTTGTGATGGGCCTGGTCTAGGAGAGCTGTGTTGTGATGGGCCTGGTCTAGTAGAGCTGTGCTGTAATAAGCTGTGTCTTCTCTCCTGGGGATGGTGGGGGTACTGTTGTTTCAGAAAGTGGAGTGGGGGGCCTCTGCTGCTGGGGTGATGGGTGTGTGAGTCCCTGCCAAGTGTTGCATCCTGTCACGGCTGACGAAAGGAGAGGACCAAGGTGCAGCGTGGTGAGCGTACATTTTCTTTATTAATCCAAAATGACGCCAAACAAAACAATAAACACTATAAAAACCAAACCGTGACGCTCAAAGGCTATGTGCCCTAAACAAAGTAAACTTCCCACAAACACAGGTGGGAAAAAGGGTACCTAAGTATGGTTCCCGATCAGAGACAATGATAGACAGCTGTCCCTGATTGAGAACCATACCCGGCCAAAACATAGAGATAGAAAATAATAGAAACACAAAACATAGAATGCCTACCCCAACTCACCAAACCAAAATAGAGACATAAAAAGGATCTCCAAGGTCAGGGAGTGACACATCTTTTAGGTCCTTGACAAAGGTTCTGATACTGTCCTGATCAAGATGTACATGATCGTATGTGTTCACATGTCAGAGTGGGATGGTGAGCCGTTCTGACGTTGAGCAGTGAGGCACAGTCCACAGGAATATGTTGATTTATTTTGTCGATCAACTGTCCTGGGAAGTCTTTTCTTGTTAGAGGGTGGACACAACTATGTTGGTTGTTGGGAACACAGCCTGTGCCCGTTCTGCCACTCTTCTCACTGCCTCAGATACATTTCCACCTTTGGAATGAAGGTCGTTTGTGCCAGTGTGGATGATGATGTTGTCAGGGGTGTCAATCCTGGTCTGAATGAGTAGCTGCATTGCACTGTCAGTTGTAGGACACCTTAACTTATACATCTGGTGTCTAGGGAATCATCTTTCCTGGACTAAGAACTTCCCATTTGAATCAATAAGGATTGCAGTTGTTGGGTGATTGTCTGGGCTGGAGCAGACTGGGAGGCTGGTATTCTGACCTGGACTGGAGCAGACTGGGAGGCTGGTATTCTGACCTGGACCGGAGCAGACTGGGAGGCTGGTAGGTTGACTGGGCTGGAGCAGAATGGGAGGCTGGTAGGTTGACCTGGACTGGAGCAGACTGGGAGGCTGGTATTCTGACCTGGACTGGAGCAGACTGGGACGCTGGTAAATTGACCTGGGCTGGAGCAGACTGGGAGGCTGGTATTCTGACCTAGACTGGAGCAGACTGGGAGGCTGGTTGGCTGATATGGGCTGGAGCAGACTGGTAGGCTGATGCAGTGTAATCAGGCTGTGTGGTGGAAGCCATGCTGGT